>NW_010124036.1:26993-30412 GCF_000699245.1 Pterocles gutturalis
TTTCCTTGAGAGCTGTTAGCTCCCATTACAGTAAATTTTGGTTTGCCAGTGCTAATGTCTGGAAAGTTAAGTGGCTGTTGAGGGTAGGGCTAATGTGGTGTCTTGATAAGAGTCTGTCTGGGCAGCTCAAGAAAATCATGACATAGGTGGTCTTGGGGAGAGTCCTGGTCTCTAGGTTACAGGTGCACACCCTAGCAGCCTGTTGCTCTTCAGTCAGTAAACTTGGTGTAAAAGAACCGCAGCTGAAATAGTCCTGGCTGTTCTGCGGAACAAGACTCTTGCAGCCATGATCCAGAACAACAAATTCTTGCAGCATTTAGTTTATCCACATGGTGCTCTGGGCACAGGAGTGTACATACAGATGCAGTGGAGGTTGTTGCCAATACACTGAGCAGGGTGTCTCCTGGATTGCCTGCAGCTGAGTGATGTGGGCTGGGTTCTGATACTTCGGCATACATGACTGGGTTGTCATCTTCCTAGCCTGCCTAATTTTATTCTGTCTTCCTGCAGGTGAATGTTGGCTTGCTTGCTATGAGCTTCCTGGGTTTCTGCCTTCCAATATACCTGGTCTGCTACAGACGCAGGCTAGAGAGAGAAAAAAAACAGAAGATGGATGATGCCAAACTTTTCTTCAAAATCAATGGCACTCCCAATGAAGAAGCCTTTGTTTAAACTGGTGCTTCAAATACGACCTCCCCTGTACAGGTTCCTACCATATCCGTGGGTTCTACCTGTGGTATAAGCCAGGCTTTTTCTCTCCTGGCTCTGCCGGTCTTTGCTCATCACTGGAGTGAGGGCTGGACATCATGACTGAGCTTTCCTCAAATATATAGCAGGAGGAAACTTCCCACTCCGTATTCCAGAACATGGGACGCTTTTCCGTTTCATAAAGGCCACACAGATATTGTATCTTAAATTATCCCTGGTCACACTCTCCAGTGGCAGAGTTTCTTCACAGGAAATTGGAGAGAGAACAGAGGTATGGGGAAGAGGGAAGAAAGATCATAATTTGAGTTTGCAAATGTAACACCTTGAAATCTGTTTTCTCCCCCTCTTCCCCCAACCTTGGCTGACATTGTCTCAGATGCAAGCTGCACTCTCCACCCTGAGGCCTCATAATGGCCTTTCTGCTTGATATGGAGCTGGACCCAGTGGTTTTCTGTTTATACAGACATACCCCAGACTGTTTCTGAGGCAGGGAAGGAGATTTTATTCCCATGTGTATGAGCACAGCTTCAGTGTGTTGCTAAATGTTGGCTGCTAGCACTGACAGCTCCCAAGCTTTTATTACTGCAAATTACACAGACTGTGAGCAATGGATTTGCCTTTCACACTGAAATGAAGAGCCTACTGGACTGCTTGGTCTGAGACCAAGCCTTCAAAGGCCTGGAGTTCCTCCTCTTCCCAGCCTGCAAACCACCTGTATGTGTTCTAAACTGTCTGCAGTCCTGGAACCTTTGAGATAGGAATTGGATCTTGTTTACCGATGAAGTGCTTTGAGACTTGTTGCCTTTTGCCTCTTCTTCCCTCTGACATGATCCTGGGAGGGGAGCAGCAGCATGTATTTAGTAAAGTGGAAGAGCTTCTTGAAGCTGAGTTCTGGGGCTCCAAATACCTTGGTGTTCACGTGTTGTGAGCTGACTTGCCATTGAAAAGAATCAAGAGTGCAGAACACTCCTTTGTGTCTGGTAACTGGATCCTGTGGACATATGGCAGGGTGACGTGGTGATGTAATTCTTCCTCTAGCCATAGTTGATTTGTATTGTTCTGATAATAGTTGTCAAGCTGCTGAACACCAGGTTACTGTGACTGACCAAAAAGCTGCTGGTTTGGCTGTATTAAGAGCCTTCTATGATGTTGATGCTCTGTCTGGACAGAGTACATGGTGATTGATTGTATAGTGAAGCTGACTTAGAGCAATACATGTGGGTAAAGGTGCCCCAGGCCTGTTCACCATGGAGGGAATACAAAGGGAATTCTTAACTTCCTTATTTTTATAGTTTTCCTAAGTCTTGTCTAAAGTAAACTTTTCTGTCCTCAACCTTCTTGTTGAGGTTGGTAGCTCAGCCTCTGTAGCCCTGTGACTAGTACTAACCACTGCACCATTTGGACCTGCTGGGAGCAGGACTGTGCAGTGCTGGGGATGAATATTGCCAGTGGGTATGCAGCAGCATGTGCGCTGCAATGGGCTGAGCTAGTGGCTGCGGGAAGGTTGGGGACAGAAATAGAACAATTGTGAAGACGTAGTGGTGGTGCTTTCTGAACTGGCAACTCCTGCATTGCTGCAAAGCCTGGCAGGGGGTAAGTCATTCAACTTCTTTGGTTGGAAAGGTACAAGACTCAGTCACTGCCCTGTTGGTTCTAATCCCCAGCTTGGAGCTAGCAGTGCACTTGTATCCTCTGAGAAATTACCTGGAACCTAGGTGTTAACTCCTTCAGTGATGGTTTGAAGCATGCAGATGCTCAGCCCAGCCAAGCCTTCACCTTCCCTAAATATCAAGCTTGGTGACCTCCTGCACAGAGCCTTGGCAGGACTGCTGGAAGCCCTGTGGAGTCCCTGGCTGGTGGCCTTGCCAGCACAGCATGACAAGGCAGCTTTGTGGGACAGCAGCGCCATCTCGAGTCACTGCCTCTAGCCAGCCAGCCTCCTGCGGGCAGTTCAGATGCTACTCCACTCCATGGTACCTTATAGTTGTCACTCATTTGGAAATGACTTGCCACTTGAGTATTTTACATATTTGTGGATTTTTTTTAATGTGTTGCCTTTATTAAATGTGTTTGTTCCAAGACAGCCTTATTGTCTGCTGTCAACAATTTATTCTTCTAGAAAACTTTGTCTTTTGTTGGCCTCTAGCTTTGGTGATGATTTAGTGACCTTTCCAGCTTTTCTTTTGTGTTGAGCAATAATTAAGGGGCCAGAGTTTGGATTAATTTTCCTGTTCACCTGGTATTGTCTCAAGTACCTGTTCAGACACCCACCAGCAGTAGTACAGCTTGCGTAGATTTCCAGAAGGCTTTGTGCAGACTTCTGCATTTCGTATTACTAATACTTGCTCCTAAATTTGAAAAGATTCTTACTTTTGCTCCAAGATATTTGTGACATGACAATGACAGATTTTTTTTTTTTTAGTAAGAGCTCAGACAGGTGAGTGTCTGAGCCACAGTCCTCAGACTCAGTGTCTTAAAATAGAGACAGCTGTTGGAGGGTGTCAGCATGCTAACTCAGCATTACTTCCATCTCGATTTCAGAACATTAAATGTGATAGCTTCCACTCTTATTGCACTGGAATTCTTGATATAAATGTCTCTACAAAATGGTGCAATACAGAGTGGCATATTTTCGTGAAGTCACAGTGGAGATGATGCTGCCTTTGAAGTGCGTGCAGCTAAGTTAAACAAAGAACATACTTTATTCCTGC
>NW_010124036.1:30443-33916 GCF_000699245.1 Pterocles gutturalis
CTCCCTACTGCAGCTCCCAGTTCCTGCCCTTTATTAGGAATATCCTCTAACACAGTTTCATCTGATAAAATGGTGGATATATGTGGTTGGTGTCTCTGCTGATGTGCCATGGTCTTTAGAAGCTGCTGGTCAGCTGTGAGGAGTAGAGCTCATGCTTTTGAGTCACAGTTTCAGGCTCTGTTTGCAGATTGAGAGTAAAGCGTGCCTTTGGCTTGTGGTCACAAGGACTAGTGGGTATACAAGGAGGTATTAGTTATTCAGGGTTAGCAGACAAACGGGAGTGCTTTCTCATGCAGTGCAAAGTCAAACTGTGGAATTCCTTGCTGCCAAATGTAGTGGGGAACAGAAGTGTATTGAAAAAGGGGCTGGTTAAACATGTCTGATGCATCTACTAACTCAGGGAGATTTGAAATTGCTGTAAATAAGAAAGGTATGCCAAGGAAAGATTACTTTTCTACATGCTCTGTCTCTTGAGAATTGGTCAAAGATGGAGAAAATACATGCTGGACTAGGTAAAACACTGGTCTGATCTAGTGGGGTTTAATTTACTTTGACAGTTGTGAACCAACCTAATTTTAAAAGCAGTCTCAAATTTATCTATTAAAAAAAAAAACAACCAACCGCGTATCTGCTTGCAAGACGTGCAAATACTCTACTACTGATTGTGGCATAACTGCTTAAATGCTGCACCTTCTGCAGGGGTGAGCCCCTCAGAGGGCAGAGTATTCTGGCTTCAGCCTCTTCTAAATGTTCTCTTGCGCAGTGCAGAAACGGTGTTGGGATGGTCCTGTTAACATGATTGTTCATGGGCAGTTTGCTTCATTCTTTGATGCTTATTGAAATGTAATTGTAGATTACTTACATTTGGAGTGGAAAACAGCATTGCTGCTTTCTAGCCAAGTGATGCAGGACCAAGAAGAATCCTTGATGCACTCTGTGCAAGAGCCACCTTGTGGTAAAAATAAATGGGCTCCCAAAGACTAGAGCGCCACATCAATTTAAATCAGTAATGATGCATTTACCTCAAATATAGGTCAATGTGTTTAACTACTTTGTAACTCCTAAATGCTAGCATTTTGGGGGGGGTGCCCCTTGTACCCACTTACCCTCACCCATGTAAGAAGTGCAAGGAGGCTGGTAATGGGGAAGACCTCTTCTCCAGGGAAGCATCCCCAACTGAATTTAATGAAGCAGAAACCTGATCTGTGAGTACTTCCTGTTTGTAGGAGCCCTCAGAGTCAAGGGTGTTGCTGTGTAAAGGTGATTGCACCTTCTGGAAACACTGCTTCCGGCCTCTACAGACTCTCACATGGATTTAATATGCATTTTTATTTAAGAAAAAAAAATAACAGAGTGGGGAAGGAAAAGATGGCAGCTTTTTCCTTTCACTAATGTATCAGTACCTAAGCCCCTTTGACACTTGTCTTTTTAGCACTAATGCAATGGTGCTATCAAGAGTAGCAGAGAAAATCTGTGCTGTTTTGCTTAATAGGACATTTATAACTTTTTATTCAGTTACTGTCATAGAGTACCTGGATCCTTGAGATGAAACTGGACACAGATGTCTACAAAATAATAAAGCAAATCTTGCTGAAACTCCAGCTTCACTCCAGTGCTGCTACAGTGATTGAAATGTTTAACTCTGACACCAAAGCCTGGCATCTTCATGCTCTGTCTGCAAAGGAAAATTGTAGGACAATGAGATTTTAACTAAGTCAGTAAATCACTGAAAGTTTTAAAGCAGGAGATTTCCCTCTTGACAGGCTGATGAATTTAGAAAATATGCCCCAGAATATAAAGCAGATACTGTAGGGTAGAAAGAATGAAATCTTTCAAACTACAAGTTTTGTTACTTTTTTTTTTTTCCTTTGAGCCTTTTCTGCATCTGCAGAGCTTTTGGTATTCCCTGCTTCCCAGTTTAGAAGTGCAAAGTATTCATTAATGGAAACTAGTATCACAGCAGGATTCCTGAGGAGAAGGGACTGGGTTTTTTTTAAATAATAAAAAAAAGGCACTTCTGATTCGTATGTCATGATGTTATTTACTTTGGAATAGTTGAAACAATGGTGTATTATGTAGATGCATTCTTACATGTTAATTATAAACCCTACGGGTCCTTGTTTTTCAACCTGTGCTGCCCAGCCTGTCTTTGTGCCATGTGTGTTTTATCGAGTGTCCTGTCCTCCACATTGTCATCCTTCCTACTGCTGCTTGTTGATTCCTTGTGCCTGACCCTCTCTTACTCACTTTTTATTCCTGGGACAATCCCCATTTTCAGAAAGTCCTCTCTTTTTAACCTGACAGCATTAGTCTCCCCTACCTCCTTCTGTTCACAAAATTTTTTGTAATGTTTGTCAAAATTGAATTGTAAGCTCCTGGGGCCAGGCCTGTGTCATCTTTTCTGTGTTTGTAATGTGATGTGCACTCTTGCAGTACTATCTAAAAATAAATGTGGTATTAAGTTAATCATTAGTTTTCCTTTTGAGGCTGAACATAATAAAGGTATTGCTTGGTTCCTAATGAGACACATAATCGTGAATGCTTCACAGTGTCATCTGCCACATTGCTTGGCTGCGTGGTGAATGTTGCCTTTTCTTCTCTAGATTAGGAGCTAACAGCTAGATTTTAATTAATCTGTAGCTGAGGAAAAAAAAAATCAGTCTCTTAAAATCTATTTTGCAGGTTGCAGAAGAGATCAAGCTCAGGTACAGAGGGTGAATGGGTATTAAATAATGAAAGATGTACAACTCTGGCCTTAGATGTGTCTGCTACCACAGAGGTGCATGGTGTCAATAAGAAAGCTGCACAGTTTGGCTATCCATGTTTGAGCTATGGCGTTTTATTTTTCTAATCCAATAAAGACAATCCTTGCTGTGTGATTCCACTGACAAAGTAGTAAAACTGGTGCTCTTCAGCTGTTTTTTATTGAGCGCAGGTCACGTAAAAGGGCTTTTTGTAATTGTCTTCTAATAAATATCTGGGTTTATTCTTAACATTAAGTACAGCTTGGCTGGCTGCTGCCCAGAAGCAGTACTGAAAATTACACAGGACTTGAAAAGGCTGCAAATCATGAGCTGGTGACAAGCTGGAGCCCCATTCCCAGCAGAGACACTCACCCTGACCACAGCCTTGACTTATCTCCCAGCCCCTCGCGTTAACAGCCGCGTCGTTTGTCAGCCTTCCTCCCCACCCTCCTAAAAGAGAGGGCGGCTTTTAGTCACGGACCAACCGTGCCACGAACCCCGAGGAGCGCCTGTGTGGGGTGTTAGCGCTGGGGAGCGCATCTTCCCTCAGGCGGGGCTGAGGGGCGGCAGGGGGACAGCGGCGGGGAGCGCGCTGACCCCCGCCGCCGCAAAAGGCGGGAAGGTCTCGTGCCCGCTCCCCCGTCCTCACCCCGCGATCGACGCTCTCCCTCCCGCGCACCACGCGCGCGCGCGCTGCTGAGGTAAAGACGCTTGCGTGGCGCCGTGACG
>NW_010124037.1:0-38612 GCF_000699245.1 Pterocles gutturalis
AAGGGCCAAGAATGTGAGAAATTTGTAACTTCCTAGGAATCAGGGAGCCGAGATACAGTTGTTGGGGTGAAGGTGAGCGGCTTGGTTTCTTTGCCGAGCTACGCGAAGTGCAGCGGCGGCGGTGGTCTCGCTTGTGCGGGAGGGAGGTGCGGGTCCATTGACGTTTACCCCTGTACGAGGGGTGTGCCCGGGGGCGATGTCTGCGCCGTATTCACTCCTCCTTCTCCGAGTGGTTTGCAGGCGGTGCGTCGCTGGTGTTTTGGAAGAGTGCAGCGAACCTGAGGGAGAATACCGCTGAGGTGTCGTCCTGAAAAATTAAAGCTTTTCAGGCAATGCTGTCTTGCAGGGATTCAAGTACCCTTGAGGAGTTTAATTTTGTGGAGGTTAATTAAAAGGCAGTTGTATTAAGGCTAAAGCTGTTTTGACAGCTTGTCTTTTTTTAAATATTTATGTGAATTTTCCTCCTCTAGCAGCTCTTAGAGGTATAACTGTTCTGCTACTAGATGTGCAGTAATTTTGCTGTATGGAATGTTCATTTCTTATTCCTTTTTAAACTTGAGGTTTTGTGCTGGTACTGCATTTCGTTTCCACCCGGTAATGTCACTTCAATGCTGTTATGGTTCTTCCAGTTATTTGGCACTGAAGATTTCTGTGAATATCCCTTACTGCAGTATTCCTGTAGCTAAGTTTCTTTGGTTTTTGGTTTTGGTTTTTTTTTTTCCGAACTCCTTTCAGACATGTATTAAGTGTGTTTATAGGCTCATGTAGAATGAATCTGTATTTTTAAAGGCTGCTGTTATTCCACTTTGGGCTCTTTTAATGTGGGTGTTCTTTCAGTCTGAATGTCTAAATATAGTTCTGATTTTTTTTTTTTTTTAGTCTTCACCTGCACATCATTCTCTTCAATGACTGTATTATAAACTAATGATAAAAAAGGAAGGTGTGTATAGAGGAGTGTTTTCCTGAAGGCTTTAAGATACTTTAGATTTCAGAAAAAAATGTTATTAGCTTTTGGAAAGTGTTTTGGAAAGTTCACTGTTAATGTTGTCAAGGTAGTCTCCATGCGTGGTATTTTTAATAACTTAAAGCTAGAAAATTGGCCTATTTCTTAAAAGATATTTTGAGATACTCGTTTAGGTCTGAAATACAGTGTGTTTAACTTGCATGTGTCGGTGAGAAGTACTGGTTAACAACCTTGTCAAGGTTAAAGCTGAAGAAGAAGTCACTAGTGGTTATATGATGGTAATGAATTGTGTTGAAATTGCTCTCCAACCTTAATTTCCACCTTTGATTGTAAATTACAGCCTCACCACATCTGACATTGTTGCACCAAATTCTGTTATACATAAAAAGTGGTTTTTGCAAATCGGACACCTTATTTTCTGTGCAGCACTGAAATGTGAGAGGTCAATGTATGCTCTTACCTGCAGGAGTTTGTAAACTGTCCTTGAAGAATGGACATAAAATACTAGCTGTAGTTACACTGATGTGACATGAGGAATCAAGTGGTAGTGAACTGGGCGTGTAATTCGGATATTGCTAAAGGCTCTTTTTCTTACTTGCCTTTTGTATTCCAATATGTAAGTTGTTGCCTTTTAATTATCCAACAGCTTTATGGTTCTAGGCAGGTGTGAATTCTGTTGAGCACAGACTTCAAAAGTGTGTTTTCTGGATTGTGATCTGTAGCTTGGATTTATGTATTTCATTTTAAAATCCTGATATATTCCGTTGTATGAATTTTACCCTTTTGCCAGTTACATAGCACATGAAATACAGTACCTTTCTCAGTGTTTGATGCATGAGCAATAACATCAATCTTAAATAGATCAGAATTCTTCTGTGTTTATGTAGTGAAACAAAGGGAGAACAGTTAGTGGTTTCTCTCGAAGGTCACTGTAGAAAAATGGGCAGCGTGTCTGGAATGGAAATCTGGAGTTCTCCCACTTAATCTTCATCAAGAGGGGCAAAATGAGGGGCTGGATTGTTTGCTTTGGGTTTACTGAAGTCTGACTGCCCTCTTACGTAGGACTGACTACGTTGCAGGTGGCTGGTGTCAGCTGCCTGTAAGACTTCTTGAAAGTAGCTCGCAGTGCTGTTGCTGAAACTTCTGTGCTGTCCTTAGGCATCTACATTAACTTGGATTGTATCTGGTGTGTAGGAAGGCTGAGGAAGCATGCCAAGAAATGTGCAGGTAGCAAGTGTAATGCAAACTTATTTTTTTACGTGCTCTGCTGTTTGTTCAAGTCATGCTATCTGAGGCGCATACTGACCTTTCCAGATACTATGGACGCAGGCTAAAGACAAAATTATTATTGACCTGTGTTCAGGATTAAAAGGCAGCTGCCTTTTATTGGCAGTATTTGTTCTTCAGGCTCATTTTATTACTGAGGGTTTGCTTACCACAGCAAAGAACCTGTATTCTGTCATGTGATAAGCATAAATGCAAATAGATCCAGTCCAAGCCACGAATCTTGTTATATGCCAAATAGAGTAATTTACTGGAGCTTATTTTGGGAGGTGGGGCAGAAGGGATGTTCTTGGGTGCAGTGGAATCGTGGGAAGTAAATATTTGCCTGACTTTTCCAAAGTAAATTTGATAGAGACAAAAAAAAAGAGGAGTTACTAATTTCTTTCCCTTGGTTGAGTTTTCACTTTACCTGCTATCCTTTTCTCAGAGTTGCATTGGACTTTGCCCACATTGCTGCAGAGTAGTGGTTTGCTTTCCATAGTGGGGCTACTGCAGATACTAAAAAATGCAAAGCAGTGGGTGGGTGTATAAACAGGGAGCAGGTTTTTTCCTTTATGCCAGTTGCTGAATTCTCAATTCTCCTCTCAAATTGTAGTTAGAAGGGAATGTGGAGATAAGCTACGGATTGGCCAGATTATTTTGGTTAGTGCTCTCCTTTTTCTTCAGAGGCCTATGCTGGTGTTTACTGTTCCTATATTAAAAATCATATGTATGTGATATTTAAACAGATAGCCTCTGTGAAACCTGTTTTCTTCAGAACCTGGTTATTCAACAGCTTCTGGCCTTCCATCTCTCTTTGCAGATTAGTGATCTGTGTTTTGCTTCTGACTCTTTCTGAAGCATGTGACTTCTCCTGCAGTCCCTAGCTCTTCTCATTCTGTATTTCTGTTGTGTTGGATTCAGAATATGTTGTCTCCCATTTTCTGTGTGTCAGCTGCTTGTCTGGTAACAAGAGTGGGACTCTCCATTTCATCATACAGCAGTTGAGAAAAAGTTGATTTTCTGGGCTTTCTCAAAGATTGTGTAATGTCCAGTTATGTGTTGAGTCATTATCAGGATATTTGTGAAGACTGAGGAAGTGATGAAAAGTATACCAAAGCTGATACTTTCTCCAAGAGGAAATAAAGTAATGTTTATAGCAAATAATAGGACTGTCTCCTGTATCTTGCTTTCTGTTTCTGAATATGCAGTTTCCTTCTGTAATTGGAATCACACTCAGGTGGGATTTTCAGCAGCTAGTATTTTCAGCAATAGCTAGCAGCTATTTTCAGCTACTGGTGACTCCGTCCTAAAGTCTTTCTAGGCAGATGATTAGTGTATAGGGAAATGCCTGTTCTGTTACAGTATGGACATGGACCCTGGTGATTCTTCCAAGTGTGTGTGCAGGGAGGCTGTCTTTTGGGTTTTTTGGCTGTTCTTGTCTCTGCTTCCCTTCTATTACCCAAAGAGTTGGAGTATGATAGCTGAAGTATGATAGCTGGTTTGCACAGGCCTTAGAGACATTTAAGGCAGTTTGGCTGCAGTTGGAGAGGCAGCAGGTGAGTACAGTTTCCTAGTCTAGTTTTGAACATTCTTGGCAGGGATTGACTCATAAGCACCCAGAACAATGGTCTTTGGTTATACAATGGTATTATTCAGGCCATCAATTTAAAAAAGAAAATGTTTCAGTTCAGAATAAAATGATCTGATTAAACTTCATAAACCTCTTCTAATACAGTTTGAACCCAGCTTATGTAGAAAGGAGTAAAAGGAGATTGCCATGTATCACTAAATTGTGTAATATTTGCCTCTTGCATGTAGCTGTTATGAGGTTGCATAAAATACTTTCTTGTAAGGAATTCAGAAAATTCTTTGTTTGTGGATATAGTAGATCTATATATGTTATCATAGTGTTGGAGTTCTGTTATTGCCATGCTTTTACTTCACCAGAGGCAAGGGTCAAACTGAAATTTGACTATGTTGTGGCTTCCTGCAGGAAACTGTGAAAATACAGCATGGAGAGAATGGACAGCGTAGCTATTGATAGGCTTGAAACTTTGCCAGGAGGATGCGTGACTTCTGTTTTCCCCTAATGCATTTTTTTGTGTCTTCCTCTCTTCCAGGTCTAGATGCTGTAGCAACTCAAAAGTTTTAGCTGTTTCTGGACAGCACTGGTCTCCATGTTGACTTGTCTTGCATTATCTACATGTTCTTTTACTAGTGCCCAAGTATGATTTAAGGGAATTTAATTTGCTACCTGGTTTTCTAAAGTTCCTTCTCCTTTCTGCCTGTTAATCAAAGTTGAGGCCAGGGGTTACTTGTTCTTGGCTACAGGAAATCTATAACCAAAGGCAGAGACCTCTCAACTGAGAGTGTCTGTTAAATTCACTCATATCTGGCAACCCTCAAGACATTGCAGTTTGCACTTTTGAAGCTGTGGGTGAAAATATGTCTCTACTGTGTGCTCTCTGTTACTACTTAATGTACCTTCTACTAAAACTATAGCTGTGTTCCTAAACTACAGCATGGCAAAGATTAAGGTGAATCTATCCCTATTTCTACAGTCAGACCTATGATTCAGGTGTAAGAAGCTCTCAAGAGTCGATATGCTTGTGGCAAATAGAAATTGAAATAAGGCTGTGATACTCTGGAGCTTAGTGACAAACTGAAAATGCATTTTTTCCAAGTTTGTCAGTTCAGTTTAGTGTTGGTGACCCAGGCACAACACAGAGGAGATACCTCAGGGAAAGAAAATAATCACAGCCGGTGATCTTCCAGGCAGCTTAAAAGAAATATGAATGTTGTAGTTTCAGCTTCTCAGATGATTTAGTCTTCTTCTCCCTAGTAAAATGAATAAAGTCTTCCTGAATTAATCTGGGTGACACTTCCTCCTTTTGTTTTCTGTAGATCTTTCAACTTCAAATCTGGAATAAAGCTCGGTCTTCCAAGTGGTATTCTTTGGCCTGCAGCATTTAATCCCTACTGCTCCTGTACTGGTATTTAAAACTATGACACTAAGAATAAAAAATGAAAGGGATGAGAGGAGTGCAGCCTATATTGTAAGAATGAGTGCAAGCATGTTAGGAACCTTTGTAAATTGTGTCAGTTTACCAGAGGAGAAAGATGGTGAGTGATACTAGTCAAGGAACACCTAATCCATTTTAAAGCTTCGCTTGTTTTTCTGTGATGAACAGGAAGACAGATGAAACACAGGGATGTGTGCTCAGATCCTGGCACTGGACCTGAAGTGACTAAAGATTGACATAAGTGCTCAGTAAAGTCTAAGCTTTGTCAAACACTTACTGAAAGTGGTGCCTATTGACTATTTTAGTCTTAGGATGGAGAAGAACACAGTTAACCTTTAGATCTTAATTTTAGTGTGTGGCAATGGGTAAAGGACCGTCTTAATTCCATGCCAGTATAAAAGATGGAAAACGGGAACTGTGCGTTGTAATAAAGCTTTTAACAGTGATTTGCCGGAGGAAAAAGAGAAACCAATTTGAAACTTAAGGTCTGTGTAACTTGCTTGAAGGAGCTGTGTTATAGTCAAATAAAGATGGGGGGAGGCTTAACCCTGCTCAACCCTATAATTGCCTAATCAGTGAAGTACTGAACAATCCGATTAAGGTAAATGCAGATATAACTAAAAATAATTCTCTGAATATGTTGCAGTGTGGATGATCTATCACTTAGCTGTGATTACAGTGGCTTCAAGCATTCCTTTTTGTTTAAACTCACCAGATCTTTGAAAAGTACTTAATTTTAAATGGCCACAGGAGGAATAGTAACACGAAGTTTGAACCAGAAGGATGATCTGGCTTTTGAGAACAAGAAAACTGGTGAGCTGACTGACTGAGACTAGTTGGGTATCAAGAACAAATCTTTTCACTGGATTCCAGGGGCTTTGGCCTTCATGCCAACATAAATATGGGTGTCTCTCTAATAGCAGAATTGCATTGGATTAGTTTGCGCTTTCTGGAATTCTATGATATTAAATATACAGTTCACTTTTATACCTCCCTGTTTTAAGAAAATACAGAGTTAAATGTTGAACTGGGCGCTCCTTTTTCCTCTAGGTGTTTTTGAAAGGAACTGAGGTCTCCTCTTTCTAAAAACTTTTTCTCATGTTTGTAAGTTGGTCAGACACATAGTGTTCTAAAAGCTGAGCTGCATTCACTGAAACACTTCAGAATGCCATGCAGGCCTGAACAGAGGGTTGTAGCTACATAACATTAATTTTGGCTGTTCATAGGCAGTGCTGAAGTTCCTATTGTTTGCAGTAGGGTCCAGTAAGCAATTGGCTTGCGCTTAGGGCAGGTATGGAGAATACTGTCCCTCAGTGAGTGAGGTAGCATCTAGGTAATGTTAAGCTCTGTGCCTTTTTGATGGCTTTGTCCTCTCGTGTCTTGTGCTCTTCTCAAGTTCTGCAAGGAAGATAACTGTTCTACTGAAGGGAATGGATGATGTTACTGTTCTGCTAAACACAAAATATGCCAAGTATGGGGGAAGAGGGGTCAGCGAAGGTAAATATTCAGACAGACAAATAACAGCTACCTGTGTCCCTCTCTAAAATTCACATGAAAAGTTATTTTTTCTCATGTCATCTTTCATCTCTTATGGGATAATTAAATACACTGAGCCTGTTCTAACAAATCTGAAATGCCCTCTGGTACAGACTCATGGAGTTGAAGACCTTTGCTTTTGAAATAAACTGTTCTGAATGTACATATTAGTGGCTTTTATCAGATGTCTGTTACCGGGTTGTCATCTTTAATTATTTCTTCGTGCTCTTTGTTCCTTCAAAATATTGTCTGTAATGGACCCAAATCTGTTTCCAGTATGTCTGCACAACTCAGTGGTTTTTTTGGGTGCACTTGTGTCCTTAGAAGACATGAGTGATTTCAGTGAAACAACAAAGGACCACAAGCATGAAACAGTTTACAAAATCATAATGATTGTGGCTGTGTATGTGCATAGTAAAGTGCATTTCCTGCCAGGAAAAGTTCTTGTCACACAGGTTTTAGCACTGTGAGTTAAGTGTTCTGGACTTAATTTTCCTTTTATGTTGTCTTTAAGATTACATGATGGAATTCACATTTCCTCGAGAAAAGCTACGTATCTTGGATCAATACCATTGAAGATACCTTCTTGCAACAGATAACCTTAATTGCAACACCCGAAGCAGGGTCCTGTAACAAATTTGTCAAAAGAACACATACAATGGATCTCAAAGAAAGCTGCCCAAGTGTTAGCATTCCCAGCTCTGATGAACACAGAGAGAAGAAAAAAAGATTTACTGTAAGTATGTAAGAGTGTAAGCACTTTAGGAAAATGCATAGGCTAGTGTGCTACTAGAAGTGCTACTTTTTTTTTTTTTTTACTAGTAAGCTTGGTGTTATTTTCAATAGGTTTATGGAAATCTGTTCACTTTTGTGAGTACTGTGTAAGAAGCTGTGAATGGTTTACAGTGTTTAACTGTGTTGCTCTCTGCAAAAAGAATTTGGCTTTATAAATTTCTGGTATTTTTATCCTCATATAGCACCATTTTCTCATATAAAATACATAAACGTCCAAATGCAGGGATAACAGTTTGGTACCGAATTAGATTAAGATTTGTCATCTGACATACTTTTCGTGAAAACATTTATTTTGTAAAGGAGAAAAGTGTGGTTTTGGTTGTTGTTTAGTTTTTAAAGTGGCCGGGTTTTTTAATAGATATCCTATTATAGTTCTATATTTTTTTTGTGTAAAAGAAAAAAAAAGTATAAACCATCAAAGTTTTGAAAGACCATTTTTCTGTCTTCCTTCTTGTTTTCTGACTCTAATGCCTATGAGTTTTTTCCTGTCCTGTTGCCATATCCACTCCTTGTCGTTCCACTCCCTCTTTCTTTTTAAGCCTCTAAATTTGACTTGCTTTCTGGAATTAAAGCCTTACTGTTCTGTGGGGAAACACTTTGTATTGCATACTGAAAACTAAAGTAGTGTGGCATAGATTTTTCTTCTGCTTGTATGTATGCTAGGATATAAAGACAGCATCATAATACTTCCTTTAAAAAGCTCAAATTATTTCATAATTATTTCATTGTTCTTGTGCAACTTCCTCAAGCTTTTTTTTTTTTTTTTTTTTTTTTTTGAGTGAATTAGTCACTCTTCAGGTTTGGAATGCAAACACTCTTAGACTGAATTGCTGTCTGAAGAATACAACTAAACAAAGTTTTATTTTGAGTTAGATATCTGTCTTTCTTCTTCTCTTCCTCAGAGAATAGTGCTGTTTGATTCTATAAGTGTATCAAGATGTAATTTGGGGAAGGAGCGTGCTGGTAAAGGGAACAAGCAAAAGAGACTTTACTAATACTTTAAACTGCTGCGTGCATGTGAAACCCAAATGAGCAGGAAAAACTCCATAAAAGTCTAAACTTGAGCAAAACAGGTTTGTTTTATTGCCTCAGTGCTGGTGATCCTGCTGTTAGAATGTGCCCTTGTGGCACATTTGTGGGTCATACTAGTGTTGTGATTTCCAGGTCATTTTACCTAAAGATCTGTGTGACAACCGTAGCAACTTCAAGGTACTTCTTTGGGTGTGCCCTTTAGAAAGCTTTACAAGCAAGAGTAGGAAACCTCAGAAGTTCAGGGTTAAGGGGAGAAAAAAGGAATCCAACCCCGCTTGCACTGTGTTGGAGGTACACTTTGTCTTGACAGCTTCTGCTTTCCGCATCAGGGAATAATTAGCAGCTTGACAGGAACTGCTTTTCGCAACCAAGATTTTGAGTATTATCACATATATTTTAGGATTTTGTAACAGAAGTGAGGATCATACTAAACTTCATGGTAGGAACTGTGAATTCAAGCATGTGTCTGTTAGTGCTTTTGCTGCATCTCCTCCTGTGTAGCTGTGTTGTAATGACTGGAGCCTGTCAGTACTGCTTTTGGAAGGGAGTGAGAAAGGGGTTCAGGGGGAAACACTTAGTTCTTAACAAATTTGTGATAGGTATAGCTGTCTGTTTCTGATGGCAGTAAGAACCCTAGGGTGAAAGGAAAGGTTAAAGTGATAAAGGCCAGGAAAGACTTGAGGTGACTATTGTGTATAATCTTCACCTTACTGTTGCTTACAGTATTTATCGCTACTGCTTCTGAGACTGTTCTGGAATCTTAATGGTCTGAATAGAAACTGTGAATTCCAGTTTAAACTTTACAGTGGCTCACTTAGTGCTGGCATGGAAACAAGACACGTATGTGCAACTTAGATTTTACTAGCTCTTTTTTTTCCTCTCACACTTGCCCTGATGAAGCATTTTTAGAAACAGTCATGTCTCTGTGCAGTCCTCATTCTGATAAACAAGTCAAGCTTTTCAGTTTTGTCTTTGGAAATGAACTCTTCATTCCTCCTGACCGTTTTCATAACCTTTTATTGAATATTAGCTTTGTTAAATACTGTGTACGTGATTTCATGTTTGAACTTTTCAGGCATTCTGGCAGGGAAGTTTTTTTTTCATAACAAGCAGCCTCTATGTGTATGCACTCTAGATCACTGTCCTGCTTTTTTTCTGAAGATTCAGCATTCACTTTCTTCATAAAAAGTGCTAAATACTTGTTTGTTTTGGACCATATCTAGGCTATATTAATGCTATTCTCTCCTTGCTGCATAGTGGGCCATTCTTTGTCCTGTTTCGCCAGATAGCTTTGTGTGGATTTCTTGCTCTTATCCCTATGCTGTTTGATGTCTGAAGCTTAATTTTCTCTTCTGACCCGTTCTCATCTCCCTTCACACCCCCGTGATATACAGGCTTAT
Source organism: Pterocles gutturalis (assembly GCF_000699245.1). Classification (NCBI taxonomy): domain Eukaryota; kingdom Metazoa; phylum Chordata; class Aves; order Pterocliformes; family Pteroclidae; genus Pterocles; species Pterocles gutturalis. Next base: position 10,017 of record NW_010124037.1, read on the forward strand.
TAAGAAATCTCTTTCAAGGGTGCTGTTTGTCTGATTAAATCTAGAAACTTTGTCTCAGACCTGATGTATAATGCTAATCCCCAGCCCTGTGGAAATTGTGGAGTTGGTTTTTTTCATTTTGTTCACACTTGATAAATAGTTTCCTTGCTTTCTCAATGCTTATGCTCTTGAAATTGGTAAACAGCCTACCTTTTTACTTGCCTTTGTTTAATACAAATTGAATATTTACTGCGGGAGCATCAGCTACCAAAACAAAAGTTTAAGTCTTTTGATTTCAGTGACTTCTTTTGTGAAGAAATCTGTCCCATCCAGAAATAGTTGGACCCTATCCTGTTGGTATCTGGGAAGATAGTTTATGGAGATGATCGTGATGGTGATGTTTTCGGGAATTCTGTTTCTTTTCCTTCCTTTTCCTCTCTCAAAACTTTGAGTTATTTATCCACATACTGCAAGGTGTGAATGTGTCTTATCTATGTTTTAGGAATTTTCTAAGACTAGTTTTGGTTTAGGAGTAGTTAGATTTGAAAAGGTTAGTATCTAAGGCTAGATTGCTCCCCTCTGCCTTTCTAGAAACAGGGATTGCACATCTCTCTAAATCATTACATGTAGCTGAGAGTAGTAATACAGCCCAAAGATACGTTACGTTTTAGGGTTTTACCAAATTCTTTGTAGATATCATATGTGTTCTTACCATTCAGTGCTTTCGTAACTGTTGAACTTGCAGTTTCTCCTTTGTTGGGTGTGCAGGAGCTTTGGTGGTGGTATGAACTGGATGACCTTGTGTGGTTTTTTTATGCTCCCTCATGTAAAAAATGTTGACCTACGGCTAGCTACTCCGAGAACAAAATTGTTTTAATTTTGAGGTTGCAAAGGAGGTGAATATAATCTTGTATCCTAAGTCTGTGCATTTTGCCCTGCTAATTTAAGCAGTTGTCCATGGCCTGCTTCTTAAGCTTGTTGGCACTGATCTGCCATGGAGTCAGGGCGAGTAAAGATGTTGTTTGTTTGAGCATTATTTGCAGGACTTGATTGCTGTATAAGATACCTTGTCAGGAGGACAGTACTTGAGTCTTTGCAGCTGAAACTTTTGCTGTTCAGGGAAGCTGTAGAAGCTGTGTAACTAGGTTTTATGCTAACACATTTTTGGCAGCGTAAGGGAAAGCTAGTTTTCTGAGTCTCATCAGCATCCTACTGGATGCTTCTATCCAGCCTCCTACATTCCCCTGGGAAGACTGAGAGCAGCTTATTTGAGCAGTTAACACAACATGAATGCAGATCTCAGGCTGAGGAACTGATGGTGGTGGCTGCCGCTTCCACTGAGGGAGTTAAAAGGAGAGAGGTAAGCTGCTGTTGCAGGACAGAAGGGAGACTGGGGCATTAGTCCAGTTTTCTACATCAGGAATTAACAGCCTTCTGCACTCATTTCCTTGCTGTGCACATCCTCTTCCCTGAAGGAATAGCCAGGCTCCTTCTGGAGGTACAAGAAGGTGGAGAAAGAAGGTCAACTATTTATATAAGAGACAAGGAGAAGCCTGCTGTCAACCAGATTTACGAAGCCAGGGACCGACAATCTATCTAGTACTGGAGTCCTCTGCTGGGTATGAATGGCCAGAACTGTGCACCAGGTTCCAGCTACACTTCCCTTGATCACAATGCTGTGTATTATGTAACCTGTGCTGTGTTTCAGCCACAGCAGTGTTCCCCTCCCACCCCCCTACCCTGAACAGTTGTGTGTAAGTCCCCAACCATCTGCCAGGATCCTGACTATAGTATGTATTCAAGATATTGCAAGGAACAGTTGTCTTTGTAATTGCCTTCTGTATGTGCTTTCTCTTTAGGTTTTGGTGAAGGCAATCTTCAGTGTTTAAATGCTTTACTTCCTTAATATTAGTTTTTATTACGGGTTATCAAGTTGTAACAAATTTTGTAGCAAATTTTAATAGACTATTATCTGATGGTCAGGTGTTCTTGTTGGATATGAACTATATTATGAAACGCCATTAAATCGGCTTTGATGGGTTTTTTAAATGCCAGGTAAGCAAAAACTATTTCTGTAAAATACCAAACTCTTCTAATTCTTCTTTTAATCATTTGTATTGATGTCTATGTGGCTTAACAGTAAGAAATGCATAACTCAACAAGTATGTTTGCACAATACGTTTAACAGCCTGCCCTTATTTCCACCACAGGATTAAACCTGTGAGCTTTTATTGAACTTTGCTGTTGGCAATAACTTTATCTTTGTTACTACAGGTTTACAAAGTGTTGGTCTCAGTTGGCAGAAATGAATGGTTTGTCTTCAGACGGTATGCAGAGTTCGATAAACTCTACAATACGGTAAGCAAAAGGCAAGCTATGAAATCATGCCAGAATAGCACAGAGTAACACTTGTTTGCAGTGTTATGGTTTGAGTTAATTCCCTCATTGAGGAGTTTGAGTCAACATTCAATAACCATAGGAGCCTGTGTAAAGAAAATTACAGGGTAGAGTTTTTAAACTTATTTGTCACTTTTTTGTTGTTGCTTGGGATCATAGTGTAATGAAAGAAACTTCCAATTTACTGGTTGTCAAAACATCTGAAATGTGCATTTGTTCATTATGCTAAAAATTGCTGCAAAACTTATATAGGTAGATAAATTTATCTTAAAATATGTGCTTTACTTTGAAGAAGTGAAACCAGTGAACAAATCCTTGTTTCTTAATATAAACATTCTGATAATTCAGTTATGACAATTCCTACCTGCAGTTTCATAGCCAAATTTTGTGGCATTGGTCCAAATAAGATAGGCCTCTTCAGCAACTAAGTATGGATTTTTTGGGTTAATTGCTAGAAAAAGATTTTGCCCCTTTTACATAGTGGGCAAGTGGGGCAAATACTTGCTCAGATGTGCAATCTATTATGTGTCCTGTGTCCATACTTTTCTCCAGTTCTTCGTGTTTAGAGCCCACAATTTTTGCTTTAACGAAAGAAGAAATAATTCTTCTGATCCACATAATAAAAGATTACCAGCTGCTTATCTGTGCCTCCATTTGACTTCCATTGCTCCTATGGGAAGTAGTCAGGCTTGTCTCCCTTTTGCCTCACTGTGTGTGGATTTATATGTGGCAGTGGTACACAAATGCAGGCAGTGAGCTTGGAGCTGTTTTACAAGGTCTGAGCTGAAGTCAGCCTGGATACACCATGCTATGCTTTGCCTACATTTTAGGATAGACTTGCAAGCAATGTGAAAACGAAGTATCCCATTTTCAATACCAGTAGAGTGAGTGTTGATGATCCGGTTCCCTTTGCCACATTCTCTTGCCATTCAGATTAGCTCTTGCCTTTCAGATTAGGTTGCTCTGCTGAAGTTTGTTCAGCCCTAGTCTTTGTAATGTGTGTAGAGGTTGAGGAAGAATGACTAGGAGGACTTTTAGTCCAGTTTCTATTCAGTGTAATTCACATTGTATAGTACACCAAAAAGAACTTGTGCTGCTAACTGGAAGAGATACTGATGTTTCTAAGGAAAGAAGATTTGCCAGCTACTGTGTTAGAAAACTACTCTCTTAAAGAGGATGAGAGTAAGACTGTTCTTCTGGAGCACTTGAAGGTGAAGCAAATGTAATGAAGGCTTGGCTCGTGTGAGGTTTTTTTGATGAATTCAGTGCTGTTTTATATGATCTTCTGGTCAGTTTATCAAGTGTAGAATATAATCCAGTTGTCAAATGCAACATCACAAAACAGGCTGTTCATTTATTTGCAATTTTGATTTAGGAGTAGATAACTTGTGGTTTCTAAAGCTTTAAGAATGTTGTTTTGGCACAGCCCAGAGGCCTGTATCCCCAACTCATCTTAAACCTCATACATATACCCCTATGCAAGCAAGCAAGATAAAAACAAGAGAGAGAGAACTGATGGAGGAAGAAAGTAAATGGGAGAAAAGAACAAACACTGAAATTATAGTCTACTACTTTAATCTGGGGCAAGTGGAAAATCGTTTTGGCAATATTGCAGAAGATAGCTGCAATAGTTCATAGCTTTCTAAAGTGAGGTGGCCTTTGAATTTAAAAGGCTATGACCGGTACAAACAAGCTGAGTACATATTGGTTTGGGGTGGTTGTTGTTGTTGTGGTTTTTTGGGGTTTTTTGTTTGTTTTTTTCCAAGTGTGTGTGGAGAAGATGGCAGAGGGGAACAGAATTACTAATAATCGGATGTTCAAGCTGTTAGTCAGAGAACAAACAAAATGCAATTATTTCTAGGTACTTTGATGTCAAAGCGCAATCTAATTGCATGTGTTTTGTTTTCAGCTAAAGAAGCAATTTCCCACCATGAACCTGAAGATTCCAGCCAAAAGAATATTTGGAGATAATTTTGATCCTGGTAAGGTACCATCTTGTTACCCATTTTGTCAGTTTCTTTGTATGAAAATTGATCTATTGCAGCCTGCAAGAAAATATCTTAGATGAGTTTTATACCAGTCCTCAAAACAGGGTCTAAACCAAAGTTTAGTCCTGCTTCAGTCAAGAGCAGAAACTAGTGTAGGTGGGTGTTCTTACCTTGTGATTGTGAACAAAGTATTGCCTAGTGGCCTGGTGCCTCTCTTGTGCTGAAGGCTATAGCTCTTCTCAACCCTCCCATATTCAGGATTGTGAGAGATTCTGAACTGTCAGGTGTAATCTCTATTCTATACAAACAAAAGCCAAAACCCAGACTCTTCTAAACATATGCCTACTACATTTTAAACTTCCTTTGTGTAACTTTTTTTTCCCCCTCTGAAAAATGAAATAAATAAAGGATTTATCTTTGAAGGTTTTTGAACTCTCTGTATCTAAATGTACTTCCTTGTACAGTTTAGATGAAAATGAACCTCTTCCTGTTGTTGTTCCACTTACAGAAGCCTGTCTGATGTGAACATGATGTGATCCAGTTAGCAGTGACAGGTCCCGATTAAGCTTGCCCTGCCCACATAAAAATACTAGTGGAAAATCACTTGTAAAGTGCATTGCATTAACCTAGGTGGCACCACCAATGAATAAATAAAAAGGCAAATGACAAGCCCAGGCCTTTGCTCTGTGTGTTTATACCCTTTGTTCAGGCCCTTTTTACTTAAGGGTTTTCCTGATGATCCTTAGGAACCTCTCACCCTCCCCGGCTTGCTGATGTGATCAGACTGTGTTTGTAGTTTCATCTCCTCCTGCACCCATTTCAAGCACCTCATTTTCTACTTTGCTGAAGAACAAATGGATCCAAAGGTGATGAGCTCTAGGGTTTTTTGGAGTTCTTTCAAACATTAATTTTTCACAGTTAATCGTCTGGATCCGGATGTGAAACTCCCTTTTATTTTTTTGTTAAAAAAATCAAATGCAAGTATCCAAACTCTCATATCTTCTTCTGATGGTGATGTAAATGATTGCCAAAAATTCTACATGTATTGTGTCTACAGGGACTTCTTGTTTTGGTTTGGTTTCTTTCCTTTTATCTGACCTTGGGGTTTTCTGACCCGGCTGAAGACTCAGTAATGTCATGCAGTCTGGTCTGCTGTGCAGCCAAATAAATGTACAGGTGGACTTCTTGGAGTCAAATTTAGGAAACTGGAGTTTAGAAGGGGGGGTGGAAAAAACCCTAAAACTTTGTTAAATTATATGTGTAAAACAGAGTCCTCAGACTTGTTTTAAATTTCCGTAAACTATGCTGAAATCCTTGAAGCGTGAGAAACTAAATAGTTCTCAAGATGTTTCTTGCTGGGGGGCAGGGAGATGGGGCCATGATGCTCATATAAATAATTCTTTATCTTAACACTGATTTGTTGAAGCTTTGATGTAATGTTTCTGCTGGCTTCTGAAATAAGTTGCATATTTTATGAATGCTGAAAAGATATTTTACTTCTGTCAATCTGTGCTTGGGTATGCAGCGTTGTATTATTGCATTGGAGTTGTAAGTGCAATAGAGTGAAACTCATATATCCCTTTTCCCAGTATCTACTAAAAATACTGTCATAACATACATTGTCATCTGGATGCTCCATTTTTATTGTCAGTTAAGTTATTTCAAAATTAATCTTGTTTTAACTTCAAAAATGAGGCAGAGGGAAATTGTAGAAACCAGTCAGAATACAGAACTAGAAAATTACAGAACACATTTGAGCTGACATAGTGCAGGTGTTTTATCTTCAACAACATGGATAACTCTGTAGGCTTAGAGTGGCTGATGGCATTGTGCATCCACCAGACTGATAGTGCTGATGTTGATGACAGCCGTAACATGTTTATGCAAATTTACCTTCCTGTTTGATGTCAGTAATTTGGTACTATTAAATATCCTAACAAGGGTTTTAGGAATTATGTCCCTGAAACAATATGAACATTTTTCTTAATATTTGAAATACAGCTTTTAATTGAAGTTTAATTTTAATTTGTTAATAGTTGTCAGTAGTCTATATGTGACAGTCATTAGAATACCTTAAAAGTTAATGTGCAAGTTAAATATTCTTTTTCCATACAAATTTGTTGATACGAGTACTGAAAGACAAGATTATTCTGTTTTACACTTTATTTCATGTTAGAGCTCTTTTTCTATTTCAGCTCCCTTCTGTATATTTCCATACTGCTAAAGAAAAGTTATGTGTCTTAAGCTTTGGATGAGAGTGGTGATTCTGAAGATATTTTTTTTTTTTTTACATTAGAGATCATGTCCAAAATGGAAATAAAAGCATTTTATTTTGTCATCTTTAATAGTTAAAGCTGAGTGCCTGCTGGCTGAATGAATTGTGCAACTTTCCCACTGCCACACATATATTATGGAAATATGCTGCTTGGTGGGACTGTTCATGTAAAAACTTGTGCAACTAATGTCAAGTTTTGCCTGTGGCTTTTTCTTTTGAGTGGAATCAGGTCGTGAAGGGCTAACCCGTGCAACGAAGGCTGCACAGGTTAGCCCACTGTGGTTGTACACGGTTCTTGAAGCACTTACATGTGCTTTTAATCCACCTGCCTTTCTACATTTTTAAGTAGTGTTGCAGAGAAACTGCAATTTGTTCTCTCACCTCACTTTAATGTTTTAAGCTTTTGATTTTCATATGTAGAACCAATCCTGTTCCAAACCAGTCATGAACAAATCTCTTTTTTAACTGCTGTTTAAGTCCTAAAAATACCTAAATTGGAAAATGTCTTTTTCACAAGCTGACTGATCATTCTAATAAATTTCTCTTTTTTTTTTTTTTCCAGATTTTATTAAACAGAGAAGAGCAGGACTGAATGAATTCATTCAGAATTTAGTTAGACAGCCAGAGCTATGCAACCAGTAAGTAGTTTGATTTTGGTTCTATAAGGACTGTTTAAATACATGAGATGTCAAATACAAAATTGCAAATTAAGTACTTCTGACCAGAAAATTTATTTTACCTGCTAAGTGCTCTTAAGTATAATAAATAAACTTTAATATGTCTGCTCATTCCCTCATGAAAGATCGGTAGACTAATGAACAGTATAAAAATGTTTTTTGTTTTCTGAAAACTGATCTAGAAATAAACTTGCAGGCAAGTAACTAATCTTAGTTCAAGAGGTGCAGATTTCCAGTGTAAACTCCATTGCTGTGGGACAGGTGTTTGTTTTGCTGATAGCTTTACTGTTTGAGAACTCTGCTGTCACTTGCTACTACATTGCTGGCAGTAAGTCACTGCCTGCATCCTTTTATTGGAGCACTTCATATGTGTCCTCCAGAAGTTGTTTTAAGCATTTTAACCAAGTAGTTTAATCAGCTTGCTTAGGTGATTTGGGATAACCAAGTTGACCTGCATAAAGCAAATGAATAAGCTTGCACATAAACTGTTCCATCAGAACTGCAGATGTGTCAACCTCCATCAGTGGGACAATGATGACTCAGCTCCAGTTAAATCTGGAGGATAGTGCTTCTGTGTGTGAACTGATTTGAGGGGTTAACTGCATTTTTCTTTCAGTTTATATCTAATCAATTTAAACAAAATACATGCAGCTTTCTATATTGCTTGAACTAGTAAAATGGTAAAACCCTATATTTGGCTTCAGTGTTGAGTAGATGTCTTTAATGCATATGCTTTGTTTAATGAGTGTGTCTGTACAACCTGTGAAACTGCTTATTTCCCACAGGAAAGGAAAATATCTAACAGAATACTGCTGCAGTTTGCAGTGTGCATACAGATGATTATTTTTTTTCCAACAGGTGAACTATTTAATGTCCTATTAACGTGAAATATGTACTTGCTTTCTTTTTTTGGGAAAAAAAAAAAAAGGCATTTTATTTGTACTTCCTCGTGATAAGTGGAAAAAATTTCAAAACAAATTCTTTACAGTGGAGTAGTTTTCCACTAAAACAAATACTATTAAGTTTGTTGTCGTAGTCGTGTTCTTCTCTGGGAAAGAATAGAAAGCAGTTTAACTAAATTACTAAAAGCTAATCTGTTTTGTTACATTAGGAAAGGACACTGGTTTCATTTAGCGCAATCCCCTCCCCTGTTTATTGTCCATATGTCCAAGTATGAAATATTTTGTCTCAAAACATGCTGTATTTGTTCTCCAAAGGTGAAATGGTACTTTTATTTTTTATGCACATCACAAAATTGTGTAGTTAAAAAAAAAAAAAGCCAAACCTCAAATCCACCTGCCACCTTAAATTTTTGTGAGTGTTTAAAATTGTTTTATGCTCAAGTGCATCTGTAGCTGAACATATGTTATTTAACATGGCACTTAGCCTCTCTGATCCATTAAAACTAACTTAAACCAGTATTAAGAAATAGGTCTTATAAAGTGTTCTGGTGCTATTGAAAATTAGTTTAAAGCTTATTGGGCATAGTTCTACAATAAAAACAAAATAGAGACTGAAGTTTGTGTTGTGCTGTTCTCCTTCCCACCCTTGAAGGAACAGTGATTTATGTGGGGGAAGAGGCAAGCCTTTAATTCAGAGCTGAGTGCAAAAGCATTTAATTTTATAGTAATAGCTGTGGTTTTCTTTTAATAACTGCAAGGTAATTAGTTTTTTTCTGGAATGAGCTGTTACTTTTTGCAGTGTTCCATTGCAACAAATCATATTAATAATTACATAATCTGTCACCTTTTCTATGTGCCAATGAATGTTATTAGTGAAGAAATACCAAAACTTGATGACCTTGGTTGTTTGGGGTTTTTTTGTGAAAACTGCTAGAAACTGCTCAGGGAATATGTGGTGACTGAGTCTTCACAGATAGTCCACATCCTTGCTTTCTTAGACTGTTTTGCTTTAATGTGCTAATTAAATTTGATATTAGGTAAAATAACTTGTGTAAAGTTAGTAATGTACAAGGAGGACTTAAGGGGTTATGCATTCTCACAGAACTTTAAGGAAGTCCAACTTCTGCTGCATCTTTTAAGCATTAAAACCGGTATCAGGATGTCATATTATTAAGTCCTATCTAGGAAAACTCTTTCACTAAAAGTTTAAGATGGTTCATGATGACGTCCTCATTTCTGGAAGTGAAGGCACCTGAACGTGTGAACTGAAAAGCACAAATGTCAGATTCAGTGTATCCAAGATGGTAATATTTACATTATTCTCTGAAACACACTGTACTGTGTTCTTCTTTTTTCTTTTTTTTTTTTCTTCCTTCCCATCCTTCAGTGAACTTTTTTCTTGGGTCTGACATGTTTGTTGGATACTGTATCAAAGCCAAACCTTTCTGCTCAATAGTAAACCCAACAAAAACCTAAAGTGCGTTACAGTGATTAGAGAGACCCTGTAATGGTTATCAGGATTTTCCTGCAATCGTTGTCAGTTGGAATATGGGGCAAGATGTATCACTAGCTTAGATGGAATTGGGAATTAACTGGACTAGTTTCAAGCTGCATTTACTCAGCTAACTGTATTTGATAGAGAACTTGCTCTCACAGATAGAATGTAGGTGTTGCAAAAAAAGCATCAGAAGGGATCTCTGATAATGTGTCCCCCTTGTTGACTGAATAGGAGCTGGAAGTTTATTACTTGTGAGCACTGTGAGGCCCCCTAGGTCACTGAGCAGCTATTCAAATTGGACTGCTCACCCCCACAAAACGTAGGTCTTCGCTGAATAAGTAATGCATGTAATTGTCTATTAGAACATATCCAAAGAAAATCTGTTTGAATCCCAATGTATAGTAGAGGATGCATTAAATATGTAGTTATTTTTAAATAGTCCAAAGTAACTCCTTAATGAAAATGAGAATATTTGCATAACACTTGAAGAACTCTGGGATGGCAATTCCCTGCAGCCTCTATGGGGAAGTGAATTATCAGTTCTTTATGTGAGAAGCAGGGTTCTGTATTTGTTCCCTAGAAGAAAATCAGACTAGATTTTTCTGGTTTCGAAGTCTCATGAATATAAAAATGAATACGAAACCCCTGGATTGTAAGATCTTGCAGTCCATGTTGGGGAAAACAAACCTTAGATTACATTAGTTGTGCTCTTTTAAAGCCATACTGTACAATGATGGCTTTTTGAGCCTTTGCTTTCTGTAAGAAAGATGGCAGTGCTTGGCATTTTGTTTTGGTTTTTTGGGGTTGGGTTTATTTTTTTAGAAGGTGTGTAGAGAAGAGGGAGGAGCTGGGTACCATTGTTTAAAATGTGTCTTAAACATTAAGGTTCTGTCACTGACAATTAATTTTAGCATTTTCCTTCAAAATTTGTGTGATTTTTTTTTGAGCTTGTTCATATTTGTGAGAGCATCCAAACTTTTTGTGTGGCTTCATATGTTTCTGCTAGAAGGCTAATGCACAAGTATCACAGAAAGCACCATATTTAGGCAGAGCTTGACACACCCCTTCATGGATTTCAGAGATAATCCATAAACGAAGTTTATCCAGTCAATCATAAAAATCCAGACAAAACCGACTTTTGCTAGTAGTATATGTACAATGTATATCAAGCATCCCTTTTAAAACCATTTTCTTGATCCTTTCAATTTGATATGTGAGGTTATTTAAGGAATAGTTTCAGTGTATTTTGAAATACATTGAGTTGATACGTGTGAGCTTATATAGCATAGAAGTCCTACCAATCTGCATAGCATTTTGCATAACGTGCTGCAGTCTTGGCTAAGCAATTGTCACATTAAACTTTTTATTTTTAATCACTGCTTCTTTGCAGTGCTTTTAAAATTACAAATGTGAACAATGTAACATTGATCAGTTATGCTTCTGGCTGCTGTGTGTTGCAGAGATGTTTGAATACCTGCAACTGTACAGCAGCCTTTTACTGTGAACCGATTATATTTTTCTGCTGTCAATTCAGTCATGGACAAAGTTACTATAGTAACTATTTGAGATGTATTACACCATGCTCTATTTAATCAGCCAGTTGTCCAGAATAATTAATGCTGAAAAGTAATTAAGGTCTAGTTTTGTTGTTCTGTCTAGTGAAAAGCATTAACCATAACTTTTTATTCTTGATTTTATGGTATCCGAAGGTTCTGAAACTTAAATTGTTGCATCATGAGCCAATATTACTGCAGTATTCAAACCACAGTGATTTTTTGTCTTCCTGGGACTCAGGATAAAAGATAGACCCTGAAATAGATAAAAAATTTGTGTTCATAGAAGATGGGAAGAATGAAACTGACATGATGTTGGGAAACTGTGTGAACAGTCTTGTTGCTATACTTAAACCTGAAAAGCTGAAGGTAACCAAAACAGATTTCAGTTAGGGTTTAGGAATACAGAATGTGAGTGATGGAAACTGGGAACCTCAGGTGGCATAGGACATGAATTAGGTTCAGTAATTCTAATATGAAATCTAGGAGCTGGAGAAATATCAGAAACAGCTCATGGCTTATTTCTGATCTTCACTTTACAGAAGTGTGGAGAGTGAAATGGATTGAAAATAGCAAAGGAAGTATATCTGTTTCTTATATAAAACTACCCTATTTTATATACTAGGCATAAGGTAATGGAGTAGCTCCATAGTAAGTTAGTGCTTTTCTTGCACTGAACAGCTTATGCAGAGTTTCCTATCAGTGGCTGCCCTAAGACCTTCCTAAAGAACTTTATCTCTGAAATCTAGGTAAGATTTCTTCCTTGTTAAGCAGGCTGCCTTTTAGTGAACTGAAGGAACTTGAAAGATTCAGGTCATCTCTTCTAGTGATATATAGGCTATACGTGATACCCATTTGTGTAGGAATTAATTTTAGCTCACTTGTATTACATTATTCTTTACTTGCGCTCTGTGCTGTGATTAAGAAAGACAGTATGTTCTTTTGAACTACTGTTGGGTAAGCCTCGTTTCCTGGGAACAGGTTCTCAGAATTCTCTCATTTTCTGTCCTTTCTGACAGTCTTCCTTCCCCAGTCCCCACCAAAACAGAAGCTAGAAACCAGTGCTGAAGATAAAATGCTTCTCCTTAGGTACTGTAGGAAGCTTGTAGTCTCTCTTGCTGGTTCCTGAAGGGGAGCATTTGTGTCCTGCAGCTGACTGGAAGGATTTCTTACATTGTCTTGTCAGTGCTGAGCTAGAATATGTTCTGAATACAAAACTATCATCTTCTCCTTTAAAAAGAATGGGGACAGGAACATTACTAGCATGTACCTCCTGGATGTGCATCTCTCTTTGGGATATAGACTATATATTTCATTCTGTATTGTGTTGGACTGTTTCATTAATTTTGCAAAACTACAAATGGTTTTAAACTCTTCACTTTTTTGAAATAAAGTTGAGTTCCTGGTGGTTGCTAGCCAGTTAGAATGCTTTGGATGGATAGTGTTCTTTCTTCTAATAATTACCGTTTAATGCAGTTCTGCAAAGCATTTCCTTATGAAATCTTCACATACGTATACTTTAACATGTCCATTTTTTGCAGGTGAAAAATTTAATGTACTGTATGTAACACATTCAGCAGTTACACTATCTTGCTATAAAAGCATTTATTGTACACAGTCCTTAATTACCAGAACTTCAATATAAAATTTTGTGATGAGTAACTCCTGTATGCTGCTGTTTAATCCTATGCTTGCTATGGTTATGGCTGAAAATCATGAAGAGTAGCGGTGTGCTAATGAAGTTAACTGTGTTTCTAGCCCAGATGTCAGAGCATTTCTTCAGATGGATAACCCAAAACACCAGTCAGATCCATCTGAAGATGAAGATGAAAGGAGCAGTCGTAAGGTAATAAAACAGAAGTAGAACACTCTTCAAAATTTTAGCTACTTGAGGGCAATCTTAGGTATATATTAGGTATATATTATTTACTGAAAATTACTGATTGATTTCACAATAAATCCCCTCTATGTTCTTTGAAGCAAATGTGTTCCACTGTGGACTGTAAGATATTTTCCAGTCAGACGTGAACTGCAGAGAGGGGTTAAAATGATTGCTGGCTTTGTCTTGCTTCTTCCCCACTTGCTATGTGGGTTAAAGAAACATGCCTTTAGTCATAGCTTAGCTGTCACAGTTTTTGCAGTCTCTTCAAAGATTCTTGCTAAGAACATCTCACAAGAAGCAGAGGAGATTGAATGTTTAATTGTCTTTTTGTTTGCTTGTTTGGTGTTTTGTTTTGTTTAAGAGGGGGAGAAATATAATTCTCTCAGGGGAAAAAATGCAGTCTTTCTAAAAGTCATTCAGGAGAAAGGATAGATTTGATTTCACTTCTTGTGTGAGGTCTGAAGCTTCTTTTGTCACAAAAGCCACTACATGGCTAGATGGAATCTGAAAATTAATTTACAGCCTTCAGAAACAGTGCTGTTTGAAAAAAAGGAGTATTTCTAGGAAGGCAGAAGTGCCATATTTAAGCTTGTTTTCTCTATGGCTTACTTCTTGGCATACAGATGTGATCTTAGTACTTTTTCTCTTATTCAGTCCCTTGTTAAAGTTGTAAGAGTTCTCATTTTGGTTTGTGTGTGATCCACAGCAGATTTAGTGTTTTCTGAAAGTTTCACTTCCAAAGATGCCAGTCTTTGCTGCTTTTTTTTTTTTTTTTGTAAGTGCTTGATAACACTGTGAGCATGCAGCAAAATTCTAATTTAAAATACCAGTTTCCTCCTCCTTTGAAAGGTATTTTAAGTAATATGGAAAGATCTAAACCTTCTGTGGAAAATCAGTGATGTGTCATGCCACAACAAATTCCAAAATAGGCAGGGAGCTAATGCGTAGCGGCCTGGAGTATACTTTTTGATAGATGATTCGCCTTTTCATAGTTACTGTAAGTGATGAAACTGAACAACAAGGAACAAAAACAAGGCCTCAAGAAAAAAAAAATATTAAAACTTACATAGTAGCTTCTTTAAAACTGTCTAGTACTGTTATGTAATTGGCTCTTATTAGTGAATAGTAACATCCAGTGTTGCTGTCAGGGTATTGGTTTTGTGATGCCTGCTAGCCTGTCCTCCGGTTACTTGCATTTGAATGCAGTTTATCCTTCTCTGATAAAGTCCAAAACCACAATGAGGGTACAAATACTGCTTTTTAAATCAAAAACAAAATGGAGAAAATTACCTAAATGACAGTGGCTTCTGCCTTTCCCCAGAATTTACAAATTCTGTCTTGGTGTGTACTGGTGAGATGCATGCCATTTCTGGAATTGAGTTAACCTTTAATGTCAGAATAGGAAAGATTGGTAATGTTTTTCTTGGGGTGGAGAAAATGTTCACTTTTTTTTTTAAAGTAACATGTCTTTCCTTAATTACTCTTGCATTAAAATGTGGGTTTAAAATTATTTTATTGGTAAGATCTTGGAAAATTTAGAACAAAAGATAGAAAATATATTCCTAGAGCAAATACAGAAAGGGTTAAGTTTTGGATGAGGAACAAGGTGTTTGTTGAAAAGTACTTAAATTTTTATTCCTAATCTCGTCCTTTGTGTCTGGACACAGTCCTTTTATTACCTTTGTCCTTGAATTTGATGTGTGTAGAAAGAATTTGTGACAAGGTGATGATGGCCACATATTTCAATTTAGGAAGTGCCCAAACTGGATGTTAGAACTCTTTCTAAATATAATGTAACAAGTCTAAAGGTATGGATTGAGCAAATTAGTACAGTATTTTGAAATTAATATTGTTTGAAATATAAGAAAGAATTAAAACTAAGTATTAAAAATAAAACTCTCTATCTCTCCCAACAGTTAAACTCTACCTCACAGAATATCAACCTGGGACCATCTGGAAATCCTCAGTAGGTTTCAATTAAATTGAATTAAAATGTAATTGAATTTTAATTTCTGTTTATTTTAATGAAATTTTATTGAAATTAATTTTAAAATAAAATAAATAAGACTGAGTGTAGTTGTTAATAGTATGAAAAGTTATTTGGCTATATGCCTTTATTTGTTGATTTGCACTACTTTGGAGGAAGCAAAGCATTGAATCCTGTGCTAAATAAATAATGACTTCTAAAATTCTGTTTTCTTTTTACCTTCAAATTTTGTTAGTCTGCTATCCTTTTACTTAAGGATACTGTAGCAAAGATGACCTCTGTCTTGGGGGTGGTCCCACAACTGTTAAGAATGTGAACAGTTTCTGAAAACAAGTTTGTTTCAATGCATGGGAAAGGAGCAGCTTGTCTTGTTGAAACTACAAACCTAGTTACTGTAGTCATAACTTGTTCCTCTGATGTCTTCTACAGAGTTTCTGTTTTCAGTTCTGTGTGAATCTGTGCTTTTCTCATCTAGATGATGACTGCTATTTTGGTTTTGCTTTCCTCACAGATTTGTTCTGGGCTAACAGGAGGAAATGCTTAATAGATTGCAGTAAGAAATGAAATTTAAGAGTACTTACCTTTAGGGGCAATAAATGGAGAGGTGTATGTTAATGTAACCACTGGAATTTGAAAACGTGAATAATTGTTTTGCTGACAAAAATATTCCTCAATTGTATTTAGGGAAAGGTAAGGGAATCCTGAGAAAAATTGAAAGGAGTGGTGATGTGGGAAGTGGAAAAACTGAGAGTGAATTCATACATACACACAGAAGAGGAAGGTGTTAGGTCCTCCCTCCTCTCACTGTAATTTAAAATGAGGGAGGAATGGATAGAGAGAAAGATAGGATAAGCAAAGAGAGAACAGATAACAAACTTGGTCCTTCCCTCCCTCACGTAAGCTTGAGAATCTGTTTGGCCCTTTGGAAATGAGAAATTAGCCCCAGGAAAAGTCATTGGGAAATGGAGACTTGAAAATTACAAGAAACTAGACTATGGAGAATAAAAGAACAGTTTTGCTTCTCCTTTACATCTTAACCTTAAACTTACAATAAAATAAACTCAAATGATGCAACTTGAATGCCTTCCCTGGAGGAAAATGGAATTGCAAAATGAAGAGGAGCCATTTTCTCCAAGGGATGGTGTTGGGTGGAATGAAGAATAAAGGAGGGTGCTAACAGGCCGTTCTCACCATTACAACTCAAGTGCTACACTAGACTGCTGTACAGCTATAACGCTTGTAATTTCTACTCAGATGACCTGTCTCCTTCCTAAATATCTTTCAGTGCTAAACCAACAGACTTTGATTTCCTGAAAGTTATTGGGAAAGGCAGCTTTGGCAAGGTGAGCTTTATTACTACTGTGTCTTATCCTGGTGCAGGGATGCCAGCTGGTATCTTACGCATAGTGACTGTTGGCTAGAGACTTGGCCAGAGGTTTTGGAAGTGGTGTCAGTCTAGGGTGGCATATAAACTGTCCTATTGTATCCCTGTTGCTGCTGCTTTATAGCCCTGCCATTTTTTCCATGGTGTGGCACTTGCTGGCTGCGTCGGTCACTTACTGGAAGTAACAAAAGGGAGTGTTTTCTTTTCTTGTTAAGAGCAATAGGGATCCTGTTTCCTCCAGAGAGGAAGGGAGGTACTCCTGTGCTTCTGCAACAGCTGGAGTACAAATTGTGTATTTCCCATTGGCATGGACTGTTCTGTCAAACCCTTAATGCTATGGAGCAGCGTGAGCAACAGCCCATTGAAAAGTTGCTTAAATATTGATATTCTACAAAGACGCAACAGAGAATCCCTCTTGAAACCTTCGGGTTTGGGTTATTTTTCAAGTTGTTGTTTTCTGTTAAATTATCTTTAAAACTAACAAAACTGGCTGAAATTGATCTTGACAGAGATCTGGAAGATTTTCCAGGTCCTGGAAAATAAATGTTGTAATTCATTCTTTCATTATATCACTATCGTGACAGATTTTACTGAACTGTAAGCTCACTCTATTGGTGATTATATTGCTGATTGACTATATTAAAAGCAAAGAAACTTTACTGTGAAAAAACCAGCACAAATACTTTCCAGTTATGCCGAAATTATAAAAATAATACTAATGGAATGTGAACTGCAACAATGACATTTCTTAATTTGTTTTGAATTTCACAGGTTCTTCTTGCAAAACGAAAACTGGATGGGAAATACTATGCTGTCAAAGTGCTGCAGAAAAAAGTTGTTCTTAATAGGAAAGAGGTGAACAGAAATACTCTTTCTCCATCCACCTCCCTTCTTTTTTCCTTTAATTACAAAATCATTCCTGTTTACTTCTTGATCTTTTACTTCCTTACAGCAAAAACATATTATGGCTGAACGTAATGTGCTTTTGAAAAATGTGAAACATCCATTTTTGGTTGGATTACATTACTCATTCCAAACAACAGAAAAGCTTTACTTTGTCCTGGATTTTGTTAATGGAGGAGAGGTATGTGGTGGTTGTGTTTTGGATTTGAGTCTCTCTATTTTGCTCATTCTAGGTGGGAAGAATTAAATAATCTTTTAGAATGAGCCATCATCAGTATTTTCCCAATTTTGAAAATCTTATTACTTTATCTGCTGTTACTACAGACTTCTATAGCTGGACAGACCCTCTTCCTCTTCTTAATCGGCAATTTGAATCCCAAACTTGTTTGTGGTTGTCAGATAGAAATGCTGTATTTTACAGTTACATAAATGTACTTTTATTACAAATTAATTTTGTGCTGACATTTTTCACAATGTAAAACTGTCTTTTCCTCTTGCATGTGAGATGCAATGCTAGCTGAAATGCTAGTATTTTGAAAGTGGAAGGAAGGAAACTGGCAAGTGAATTTACTACATTCATGTTATTGGGAAATTTTGGATTATTCTGTAGCTTTGCATGTTCTAATTACTTATTGCCAAATAGCCTTACCCTCAGGATTCTTTTCCTTGGAGTGATGCTATTGAATCTGAGGAGCCATTAAGTAACTTGATATAAAACTTGTGAAGGAAACTTCTGGAACAGTTTGTCTTCAGCTAGGGACCTGTTGCTTTTCAGAGTACCCAGTACTTCCAGGAGTGCTCAAGAAGCTCATGTATAAAGTGGTTGAATAGCCAATGCATAGGAAGGCTGTAAAGTGTTGCTTCTATTATTTCAAAAGGTTTTGTGGAAAAACAGGTGTCTTGTAGACACTTGGATACCTGGACCTATCTAGGAAATTAGTTGCGATTGAAGAAAACAGTGTAGTGAAAAATTATTATATGAATCCAGCATACATGCTTTAAAGAAGATCTGTATGTCTTGTCACTTGCTGTGTTTTCACTTTTGTAATTTATTAGTGTAAAATGCACACATTTCAGAAGGTCTTACAGGTACTTAAAGCAGAACAGGAGAGAAGGATGAGACAGGATACTGTTATAGGTGATAAAATTCCGGTAGCTGAAAGAACACACAAGGGGTAGAATTTAAATAGTTTGTGTCAGCATATCTCAAGGTCTTCTATTACGTTGCTGTAGTGGGATATATGCAGGCAAGTATAAAGTGTGCCAAATAAACCAGGATGAGATGAACCTGGGGTATACGTTATTATTCACATGGCCTGCTGTCAGTATTTATGATGCTCCTAGAGCTGGTGTTCTGACCCCTTTAAGTGCTAGAACTGGGACAAGATGGGCTTTTCTCTTGTCTAATACACTTACCTTTCTTAGAAGGTATTAGCAGACCCTTGGTTTTCTGTACTCTGAATTTCTAGCCACAACTTTGGCACTCTTCCAGGCAAACTGAAATACAGTTCAAAACAGCAAACAGCTTTCAAATCTGAATGAAGTGCTTGGAAAGCTCTGATGGCTTTTTATTTTTTCACAAACTTTGTAGGCAGAAAGCAGAAAACTTCTGTTTTCTTAAAATTTTTAGAAGTTGAATGGGTAGTATAGTTTCATCTGTATGTTTATGATTTAATCTTTGGCTAGACTTCTGTATCTGCTCAAACTATATGAAGCCAGACAGCACTCTGTAGTTGAGAGAATTCATGGATCAGCTTGGAATATGCCTCTCCCAAAATGATCTACATCTAGGTGATTTTAGAATACAATTATATAAATGCCTATATTCAAGACTTTGAATATAAGCATACACAGAAATGAAAGATTAGTTATTTGACACCAGGTTGTGTTCTGTTAGGATGCTGTCTCGCATGATGTAATCTTGCCAACCTCTATTCACAGCTTAGTTCTTCACTCCAATTCCTTTTGACTAGGCTTGTTTTTAGGGGAACATCCTTATGTGTGTGAGATACCTATTCGTTTCTGAGCTACTAAAGAAAACAAAGGAAGAGAGCAAAGGAATGACAAAGTCATGCACAAAACCCAAATTTATTTCATTTTATGTTTTAAAAAAAAAGAAGTTGACAGCTAGATAAAATTACTTTTTACTGTTAAAATTGCACATTATTAATCTGATTTTTTGTGTATAATGTTCTTACTATTTGCATATTTACAGCTGTTCTTTCACTTACAAAGAGAACGTTCCTTTCCTGAGCACAGAGCCAGATTTTATGCTGCTGAAATAGCCAGTGCACTGGGCTACTTACACTCCATAAATATAGTGTACAGGTAAGTTTCTTAAATGTCCTGCAGAAGTTCAAAATAGGACAAATTTCTGAATAAAAACCACTGCGTGAAATCATCTTATGGGAAATTTGAGCATAACAATTTCACCGAAACTTAACGATGTCTGCTGAAGAATAGAAGTCCTTGCCTCTGAAGCTCTTGTGTTAGTGACTGCTGTTTTGAACTAATAGGATTTTTTTCTTTTAAATACAGGGATTTAAAGCCAGAGAACATTCTCCTAGATTCACTAGTAAGTATGCAATATTGTTCTTGGTTTTCTGTGTTCTCTCACAAAATTGACACCTATGTGTAGCCACATGTTGAGCATGTTCTGTTAATAAAATACCACTCTTTCTCAAACAGGGTCATGTTGTGTTGACGGACTTTGGACTTTGTAAAGAAGGGATTGCGAGTTCTGATACCACTGCAACTTTTTGTGGGACACCAGAAGTATGTTGACAACTTTCATGGTTTTTTGGCTAGTAATTAATGACTGTTGACTATTAGTGTTTGTGTAGCTGGAAGATCAAATATTCTCTTTTGTACTGTTGGAGATTTGCACTTTTTTAACAAGCTCTTTCATGAAACCAAACCAAAACCAAGCTTCCTGCAGATCTGTTCTTTGTCCTTTTTACTAATACGTAGTGTCTCCTACATATTGCCCACATCCCCATAACTCATCTCTTTCTTCTTCTCTTTGCCCCATCCCTTTTCAGACATTGTTTCCTCCCACGCGTCCTGGCCGCTGGCTAGGCACAGGATAGTTAGCTTGTGTAAGAGCTGCAACAGATTTGCCAGTATGAATCTGCTTACCATATCCTGCCACTGCTTTTCAGTAGGCTTCTTGAGCAAATTTGGCATATGAATGAAACTTTGAACTTGCTGACTGAGTTTATTGAACTCTATTGTCTGTTTTTACTGAGAAAACTACACTGGACAACTCAGAATCTGGAAGTCTTGAACACGTATGAGGGATTCACTGAAATGCTAGGATTAGTGGCTTTGATAATTTGATAAACATACTTTAAATTACAGAAAAGGCCTTTGAAGGCAGTGAAGGATGAGTGAGGCATAGAAATTAGCTAAAACTCAAAAAAAAAAAAAAGGCAGGTGGCATGATATGACACCTTATCCTCATTATAATCAGAGTAGGAATCCATAAAGCTGAGTGGTAAATGTGAGTTGAAACAATATTTATTGAATGTTTTTGAAAAGTCAAAGGACAATATATAGAACACTAGTAGCTCTGGATCTGTTTGAGAAAAGCTGTATGTTTTTTTTTCTCGTGTTCAGAGGTTGTCTTCACATTTACCTTGGACTTGCATGAATTGCAACATAAGAGGTTGCTAATGCTGTTACTTTGTATGAGTTCTTAAATATCAAGACTAAACATAGCAGTTGTCTGTTAGCCTTTCTAATCCAAGATTCAGATTCCTAATCCTGCTAAAAGTGTAATGATCGTCTTAGTGTTTCTAAACACTGAGTTGAATTACTTGGTGAGTTCCAACACCTAAAAAGCTCAAAGGAGGCTGTGAAAAGTTAAAAAAAAAGCTTAAGGAGTTGAGTTCAAAGCACTTCAACTGCTTTTCATGCTTTTGTAGGGGCATCTATAAGCAAATTAGTTACAGGGCACTCACACATACAGGAAGTTTGAGAAATACTGATCTAATTCAACTGTGAGTTTCAGTCTGTGCCTTGTCTGACAAAGCTATCATCTATTTGTAAATTACATTTCAGAATTTGGATACTAGAATGATAGCAGTGACATCCTCTTGTTCTGAGA
The DNA here is from genome assembly GCF_000699245.1 of Pterocles gutturalis. Lineage (NCBI taxonomy): Eukaryota > Metazoa > Chordata > Aves > Pterocliformes > Pteroclidae > Pterocles > Pterocles gutturalis. Next base: position 31,550 of record NW_010124037.1, read on the forward strand.
GTTTACAAACTGTGTGTACTGTAGATGAGGACTGAGATGATGATGGATGATGCAACCATAGTAATTTTATACCGCATATTCACAAATGATAGACTTGTATTATGAAGTGGCTGTCCTTGTGGTGTAGTGTCAGTAAGCTCTGACATGCTGAGTAGATTTCTTTCAAGGCAGATGGAAACCACTTAGTGTTGTCATTCAGCATTTGATGGTATTGGATGTTTATCACAGATTGGTCACGTGATACCTCTTTGACAAAAATCTCTTAATTTAGCAACTCAGAACTCATGCCATCATCATGATTTACACTGCAACTTAACATAGGTCATACAGTTTCTCAGTAATGATAGATTTGAAGCAGAATTCATATCTTCTCCTTACATTTTTATGTACTGGATGGGGAGCATACAGACTGAGGATGACAGAATAGGCATGGCTAATTGTCAGCTTGCTGAGAGATGTTGCCTCTAAAAGAGTGCAGCATCCTTTCTGAAATGTAAAACAAGTTTCATAATGGAGGTGTCAAAGTAGTTTGTCAAAACAATAGTATGTGGAAAGTATTGTTTCAGTTGGGAAAACAGCTGTCCTACTTGGTAAATGACCAGATGGTGATGAAGTATTTGCCAGGTTTGTTGAAGAACAAGATAAATACTTAATAGTCTTAACAATTGCTATGAAGCAACTTGTCCTGAATGTGTTTATTGTGATGTGACTAAAACCTAGATTTTATTCTTGCTATCCTAATGCTCTAAAATACTTTTTTTTTTTTTTAATTTTAGTATCTTGCACCAGAAGTCATTAAAAAGCAGCCCTATGACAACACAGTAGACTGGTGGTGCCTTGGTGCAGTTCTTTATGAAATGCTTTATGGGCTGGTATGTACTTAATATGTGGGGGGCAGGGGTTGTTCCCCCCCCTCCCCCCCCACCTCTTTTATGTGAAGTAACCCTGGAGTGTTGTTAAAGATAACTTTTTCAAAATATTTAAGTACTCCACTTAAATGGGTGAACAGTTTGTCTCATACTTAACATAGCACCTATTTTTCTCTTTTGGATTTTGCATTGCCTCTTGATGTCTGAAATTTTGCTTTCGATTAAACTGATGGACATCAAATCCGATGAAGACGAGTAGTCACCACTTTGAAGGAATGTGAGACTAAACCAAATCAACAGTGATAATACCCAGTGAAAAAACCCAGCTTATAGTGAAATTTTGCTAAATACTGGAATAAATAAAATTAAAAGTTTTTTTTTTTACTTACGTCTCCCAGAATTACTGTTAGCTCATCCCACCTCGTGATGCAGCATTAAAACAAAAAAATCTTACAATGATTCTTCTACTCATATGTAATCAATCCAGTAACAATCTGTTCTGTTAGTTTTCTTGAGTTTTATCTCCTCCCATAGGACCTTAAATAGGGAGATAGATTTGCTTTTCCACTCTCCTGTTCTTTTCAGGCAAGTTCAATGGCAGCTTTGAAGCTGAATGGCATCTATGGCCACTTATGAGTGTGAGAACATGTTAGGAGAAGAGCAGGTGGGTGGGGAAGCTATCAAGTGTAAAGATATGGCAATGGTGATGACTGAATTAGAAGTTAGCAGTGTATAAGAAGAGGTAGATTTATTCTTCACTGCTAGCAGTTTGTATTTCTTACACAAACAGTCATTTACTATTCAATGCATATGAAACAAAATGTCACAAGTGGCTTCAAATTAATGTATAACTTGTGTTTTTTAGCCTCCTTTTTACTGCCGTGATGTTGCTGAGATGTATGAGAATATTCTTCATAAACCTCTAGTTTTGCGCCCAGGAATCAGTCTGACAGCCTGGTCTATTCTGGAAGAACTTTTGGAGAAAGATCGGCAAAGCAGACTTGGAGCAAGGGAAGATTTTGTATGTAATGTCCTAATTTATCAAGCCCTATTTCATTTAAAGGGACATCACCAAATTTAGGTGCACAGCACAAGTTTAATAGTTGGAGGTAGAGATTGTTCTGTTATGTCTGTCTCTGTTTTCTTCCTTTTTATTTCTTCGTTAAAGACACTGATGTAGTCAATCCCTTAAAGTTGTTGGGGATAGGGGAGAGATGATTGTCGTGGGATATAAATATTTTGAGCTTGGTTGCTGCTGTAGCTGCCAGCAAAGGAAATGCAATTTCTGGTGTAGTAGTCACTAAGGTGTACTAAGGTAGGTTTCACTGTTTGTAGTAAAACTGAGAAATAATCAAAAGAGAAGGTTATTTTCTGGTAATGTCAGTTTAACTAACTATGTGAAAAAAGAGTCTTCAGATAAAGAGGAACACTATTACCATGCAAACAGCATTTTTAGCCTTGAAAGGGCAAATGTTTACCCAGTATAACAACAAAAACTTTGTTTACAAGAAGGTGATGTGAGAAAGTATAGATGTCTTCAGAACTGTGTGATGAGGAATGATCTAGGAGGAGTTCTTTCATCCATTAATTGTGAGATTGTCATTGCCTTCTGTTTGCAGCCTTAAGGTTTAGTAGTCTGTGCACCTTGTAACGGAGCATTCAGACTATGACATCATACTTTCTCACAGTGTGGAGCAAGATGAAAGGATGGGAGCATTTAACATAGCTGTTTGCCACTTCATAACCAGTAAGGGTATTGCAGAGTTTTTGAAGCAGCCACTTCTCAATGATCTGTTTTACAAAAACTACTAAAACTTGTAAGGCAAGAGCAGAGTTACTAAGAGAAAGCATTCTTGCTCTGTGGTAGACTTTAAGGTCATCGATTTTAAGGCATAAAAGCAGAAGGAACGATCTTAAAAGGAAACCAGTTTGTTGAGGCAGGTTAACAAATTTTATTTGCTGTTTTTAGCAAGTACAGATTTTATTGCAAAGTAAACTGTGAATACATAAACTGATGAAGGACTTGACTTCCTTATGTGCATGCAGTCTGAAGTAGTATTTACTATGATGCACAGGATGGATTTCTGAAATATATGAAATCTCTGTTCCTTACTGCAGCTTGAAATTCAAAAGCACCCATTCTTTGAATCTCTCAGCTGGACTGATCTTCTTCAGAAGAAGATTCCGCCACCATTTAACCCTAATGTGGTAGGTGCCTGGTGCTGTTTTAGTTTGTACCTTCCAAATTTCTGCCTTTTGATGGCTCATCTATTTGAAAAGAATGTTTGTTTCAGAATGATGAAGAACGGGAACCTCCCAGTGCTGACTGGCCTTTTGAGTGGTCACACTTTTGAGCAGTGAAACTTTTTTTTTTTTTTTTTTACTTAAAACTCAGTTTGACATATCACTGTTTCCTCTGGTCATTCCTGTCAAAATACTGTCAATTTTTGTGGGGTCTGAATACCAAAGAAGAAAATACAGATAGCCTCTTTTATTTGAAGACTTTCCAAAAGACTGACTTCCTGGTTTTTTGTAGTTTTTGCATCTCCCTAACAGTCATTTAAGGAGGAGATATTTCTTCATATTTCGTGGGTTTGTCAGATCATAAGGGTGTGTAGGGTTTGGCTTGAACTCCAGGCTAAAAGAAGCAAGCAGGCTTTTAATAGCTGCTTTTAGGGATGCTGTGGTGTGCTTCCTTAAATTTCCTGTGCTTAAGTAGGAAAGATGACATAAAGTAGAGACAGTGTCAAGAGTTACATGTGACATCTAGAGGACAAGCACAAGTTTAAAACACAGTATTAATATGACAGCTGATAGATCCTTCTCTTTTCTAGGTTGGACCAGATGATATTGGGAATTTTGATGCAGTGTTTACAGAAGAAATGGTCCCGTACTCAGTTTGCATTTCTTCCGATTACAACATTGTGAATGCAAGTGTCCTAGAGGCGGATGATGCATTTGTTGGATTTTCTTACGCACCACCTTCTGAAGATATGTTTTCGTAGGAAGATAGAAGCCAACAGTGTTTTGGAAGATTTGGGGTGAACCGAAATGTTAGGGTTATGGACACATTCCAAAATAGCATAACTAGTGCCTCATTTTGTATGTAGGTTTGAAACCTATGAACAAACTTTCTCTGCTGTATAGGAGGAACTTGGGCATCTTGAATGGCTTTCTTTGGGGTATGAAACTGTTTGTTCCTGCTGCAGAAAATATTTTTTAAAACCTTTAAAAAGTGTTCTCTACATATTTTTAAAGCAAAAACACTGACTGTTCTCCTCAATCCCTTCAGGTTTACATTCATACTTATCTAAGAGTTGGCTGGCACAAACAGCAGCGAAGTTAGTAAATTTATAAATGCTTTTGTACCTATTTACAGTGACTTTGTGCTTAAATTGTAACTATGCAAATTGTCTTTTGTATATCCTGGTTTAAAAAAGGTAAATGTTTTCCCTGTTATATCAGTTTGAAATATATGTTAATTTACCTGTCAGCACTTATATAAGGGGTCAATATAAATTCAGACCAAGATTCTTAAAGGACTTCTGCAGAATGAAAAGTTGGTCATGTAAAACTGGATTGTTTCTCTCGTGCTTGCTGAAGTACCCATTCACTCAACTAGATTATCTGAGGTATGGGGAATTACTCAAAGCAAGGATGGAACAAGTTAACTGGATTGATTTGATGACATTACTGATTGTGTGTTCTACTTTTCTTTCCTCCCTAAGATATATATATCTATATCACAACTACATTACAAATATTTTTTGGTTAAAACTCTGCTTTTCCAAAGATATAATATGCAATAATCACTGTTACTTTGAAAGGCTACCTTGCTTTGACCTTTTGGGGGTAGGTGGTAAGGGGATCATGCCAAATATTAGGGATTTTTCTCATGGATTTATAGTAAGAAACACTAAAAGTTCCAAATTGATTGTATTTCAGCATTCATAGCTACTTGTCTTTGTGTTCCAGTTTGCACCATTTTTAAATCTTCACTTGATATTAGGGGGGAAAAAAATGTAAATTACGCTGGTAATTTTTAAAATGTGAAAAGCTGTTGTATTTCTCATAACATGCACGTGTATGGACAAACTAATTCTGAACAATTTCTGTTTAAGGAAATTTTTTTAAACAATGCAAAAATTGACTGTAGTTACAATGTATAAAGGCCTATCACGGTAGTAGTTTTATTATATATGGATATATATAAAACTTGTAAATAACAACTTATTTTTGTCTGTTACTTCAAAAATGTTCTGGTTTTTTGTTCATAAATACATTCAGTTAAATGTCTTGATTCGAGAGAAGTCTGGTAAGACACTGATGAGTAGCCAGAGTTAAATGTTAGACAAATTTCAATACCTAAATCATCTCACTTTTGACAAAATAAAAACTAGCTAAGAGAAATGCCATGTTGCATCAAGATTAGTTAAAAATCAAGAACTCTGCTCTTGTGAGACCCCACCTGGAGTACTGTGTCCAGCTGTGGGGCCCCCAACATAAAAAAGACCTGGACCTGTTGGAGCAAGTCCAGAGGTTCTTTCTAACCCAAACCATTCTATGATGCTATGATAACCCTTGCGGAAAAGAGTGTATCAGATCATAATTCTTTTGAAAATAATGTGTCAACAGGGAAACATTAGACAAGTGGAAACTAAAATGGGATTCCTTGTTTATCTCCTGTAGCACTATCTCAGGCATAGTGCTTAAGTGATGCTGAACAGTTGCTACAAAAGGTGTTGGAAGGACTGGTTGGGTAAGAGAAGTAGGCATTGACACTGGCATGGAAGAAAGGAAGGAAGGAACTGTTACCGTTTGTGGGAGCAGAGTGGTGGCTTGGTGTTTGTTTTCCATAGTGCTGCTCAGTGAAATATTGAGAGGTTTTGAAATAGCTATGCAGCTGTTCAGGACAACCAACAACTACATGATTCCTGTTCTTGCAGTTACAATGCAATTTTTACTTTCTATACTCCTGAGATTATTGTGGGCTACTGTAACTACCTTGTCTTTATAGCGAGGAAGTACAGTACTGTAGAGAAATGGGAAGGAGAGAAGGGGATGCCTCAGAAGCTGTTGCTGTGGGAGCTAGCACCCCTTTTAGTTTCTTTGTCTTGTATTTCTGAGATGTCTATGTAGCTCCCTGACTGGGTGGGGGGGATTGTTGGTTTGTTTGGGTTTTTTTTGTCACAAATTTGGGGCGGCTTTCCTTTTTTTTTTTCTCTAAATACATCAGTGTTAGTTGAAGATTTCTGGGAGCTTAATCTTTTCCTTTCAGCAGGCTCTGCTTTTTTTGACAAAGTGTGAATGTGTTAAACATATCACTTGCAATACTTATGTTCTCTTTGTTTCTTCTGCTATAAGCTCATGTTGTGAAATGCCTTGGTCAGATCAGGACTTCTGACGGTAACAGACTGTGTACAACATCAGGCAGCAACGCCTCACAGTACTTCCATATCTACTGCTCTTGTTCTGCATCTCCGTGCATTTCATGATGCTGGTTTTCAAAGCGAGACAGCGAGGTTCACAGCATAGCAACTCCTTCACCCAGTGCTGAGCTGGAAGGTGAGATCTGAAGCAGGGGTTGTGGTAAGCCTGGGCAGGACGGTGTCAGAGAACCTGCACAGGAACCACCTGTGTACTCTCTTCCTGTTTTGGCAGATATGTAATAAAGGGGGGTAACATCTGCCTTTGTGTGACTAGTGCAGGGGGTTTTGCCTGTCTGTAGCACAAGGGGATTGTTCCTCCCCATCTGGAGGGGTGCATCCAAGCCCCACGAGGCGTAGGCCCTCTGTCATGGTGCTGTGGAAGCACAGGAACAGGGCTGCCCTTGTGCGCTCTGGCTTTGGCCTGGGAAGAGAGTAAGAGAGACAAGAAGACTGACTGACATGCACGGCAGTTGTAAAAAAACGATCTGAAATAGAAAAAAAACAGTTTAGAGGTGCTGTCCTGGGCCATAAGCTTGCAGATGGCTGGCATGTGAAAGGTGGCAGTTAAATATGCAATAGTTATTAATGAAAGAGAGAAAATGGCTTCACAAATAGGTTGGCTTTTAGTACTTGCTAGCTGTCAGTACACCTTTTCGTGTACTGCGCCATGGTAAAGTGAAGGCAGGGAGCCCCACAGCAGCTGGGTGCTAAATGGGGCAATCATCCAGAGGTGATGGCTGATGTGCTTGTGTCGCCGTGGGTAAT
>NW_010124038.1:0-14238 GCF_000699245.1 Pterocles gutturalis
TGTGTATATATATATATATATATATATGGTTTTTAGTTCCACCCATTCCTTGCACTTTGTAGCCATGGTATATCAACTCTCCATCAAAGTATTTGCTAGAGAGTTTTGCCTATATGTTACCTGAAGTACATTATACCATCTTCTGTGGAGATCTCTTATCTGCATATCTGTATCCAGGTATACTTGAATAATGCCCAGAGATTTGACTTCTATCCAGGAAATTTCAGAAGTAAAGCTGAAGCACCATCTCACATCTAGATATACTGTCACACATCTGGGGCTTGGAGGTTCTCCTCAGAGCATACTTTCCTGCACTTCACGATGAACAGAGATGCTTTGAGTAACAGCTCAGGTTTGCTTATTTCACATGACAAACAGACAAAGTTCGGCATTACTAATGCAAAAGGGCCTGGGAGAAGAACTGATACAGGCTGGACCATGTCAAAAGAAAATAAGATTTGTTCATACACCTTTCTTAACCCAGAAATCGGTTTAGACAACCTGAAGATGTGATTGGATAACAGATACCAGATCTGCTAGAACCATTTCATAAGCTTGTGCTGTTTTTCCAGGTACACCTCACTGAGAAGCAGACACCTCTGATGTCGTGCTAGCTGTTAACCAATGTGCAGGAACTCTCCCTGATGGCTGTGGCTGGGGAGGGAAGGGAAATGAAATAAGCAGGCTGACTTCTCTGCTGTGTGAAGCACTGTTGAAATCAGCAGAAAGGAGCTAAGAAATCTGTCTGACATCCTGTTAAAACCAAGAAGCTGTTACTACAGGAGGCCTCTTGACAGGGTATCAGAGTGCACACACTGAAACAAGTTGCTTCATGGGCAGCCGAATGTGTAAACCCTCTTCCAGTGTCCCTACCCCCATGAGCTCATTGATGTCTAGTACAAGATGGGCTTATGAGCACTAATGAGAACTCTCTGCTCTGCCTGGCTGCCTATTTTCATGAAATTTATAGGAACACAATAGCTTTGGGACCTCTTCCACCCCATCAAAGATAGGTTAAATTACCCTGTGGGTTCAAAGCTCAAAGGAGGAGCCCTTGACAGATTGACTGATAGATGGGCCCAGGCACATACTTGCAAACAGCTTGATTGTACAAGTGTGATTTCCTTTGGAAAGAAGGAGAGGAGGTTTTATTGGTCCCAGCCAATAGATGGGATAACTTCTGGCAAATTACCTCCTTAAGACGCTACTTTAGTGACTACTCAATGGCAAAGCTCCTTCTGGATTTTGAAGATGTCACTTTAATGCCTCCCCGAGCCAAGTGTCCTTGCTGAGCTTGAGGAGCTATGATACCATCACTGGTGAAGGTGTTACAGCTGCAAGTGTGCTGAAAGCAAAGGTCTAAAGAGAAGGAAAGCTTTTCAGAAGCATGCCCTTCATTTTAAAGGGCAAGGCTGTGGCTTTGAGAAGCTGAACAATTTCTCTGAAGCACGATTTTGTTTGTGCTGCAGGGGTATTTACTGTTCTAAGATTTCCTGGCATTTGGGTGGTGTAGGTAGAACAGATTTATGTAAAAAGGTGGAAAAAAAAATAATCAAACCTTCAAAGAAGCTTTAAAAGGACAATATCCAAGCCCACCGTCTGTTTGGGGGATTTTATTTGGACAGAGCTGTAGCTGAGCTTTTTGTGACCAGACATTTGTACATGTTTTACGGCATGTTTGCACGGCTGCACGCAGGAGATAATATAACTGACAGGCTAGTGATGATGGATTCCTACAGCACAGAGGATGCAGGGAGGTCAAGAATGGGGCTACATCCTCTCCAGTATGCCAACACCATCTTTTCCTTTTTTTTCCTGCATCCCAGCAGCAAGATGTTCCCCATCCACAGGTGAGATGCACATGGAGGGGTGCTACGGTTCTGACAGGCTGGGCCCAGGTGGAAGTCCCCTCCAAACACCCCTCAGATGCACCCCTATGCCCTCTGATTACTTTTTAGAACACCTCCTAAAGCCTGGAGAAGAGTCATGCAAAGGTGAGGTGGGGAAAGAGGACAAAATAAAGATGGCCAAATTTAGTCAAGGCACTGAAGAGGATTGAGAAGACATGACTTCTGCTCCAAGTTGTGTAATGAGATGCTACTCCCAAACCACAATGAGTCACTGTTCTTCAGTTTCCTTGTCCATACACTGAACAAGGCAGAGAGGCTGATTTCATCTGAAAGAGGCTTTGAGAGCCACAGACAGAGCTCCAGAAGGGCTAAGTATTATCTACATCACCCAGCAGAGCAGCATCCATTTTAAACCCATCTTTCCGCCCTTCTTCACTTTGTGGGTAAAGGTGAGGAGCTTTACATTGCTGGTACAGCAATGGGGACAGGAAGGAACTGCAACTTTGTACCCCACTCTGTTCTTTTCTATGGTCAGGAATTGACGTGTTCACAACTGGCTTAGTATTTGAGGCATGGTCATAGGAAGAAATGTCTAACTGTGGAAAACTACAAGAACTGAAGGACAGAAAAAGAAAAAGGAAAAGAAAAAAAAACAGCTGGAAGCATACACGCACAGGTAGAAACATTTCTGCAAAATTTCTATGCCAGTTTCTGCAACCCTCAACCTATTTTTTTTTTTAACATTGACTTGGCAAAATAAACTATAGTCTGTATTTTCAGTGGTTGCTTTTTTGGCTATAATTTTTCCTATGCTCACATCTCAGCTCTAAAAACATTTTCAGGAGGGGAAGCAAATGTGTGCCCTTCCTGGTAGCAAATCCCCTAACTGTCTCTGCACTTCATCGGGCTGTGAAAGGCAGACTTTGCACTCTGAGAAACAACCCAGGATAAACCAGCATGTTCACTCCCTTCATTCATCTTTTGAATGTCTTTTGCATGTACTCAGATTGTATCGTGGTGTAGATAATGGTGAGAGACTCTTCAATATTCACTTGTCATTGTTGGCTGTTATAAAGTTCAGTTTTCAGAGAGGGAACCTGTTTGCTGAAGAAAATCCGAATAAGCGAACATCTAATTGGTGGTAAGAGTATGACTAAGGCTCAGGTACTTGGACTGTTCTTGTGGAAACCTTCTGTGGAGGCCTTGGTCCAAAGGCCATTGGTGTCTGAGTAGGCTTTGGACTAAATCCTAAGTAGTTTTGTTAGTACAGACTGGTTTCAGACCTCATCACTATGACTCTGGAGACTTACGAATTTTCACAGAGTAGAGAGAAAACCGTACATTCATTTAGGACCAGACCACCTGCTCTGGCTGCAGAAAGTCCTGCTGACAGTGAAAGCACTTGCTTTCGTAGAGAAGATACCATTAAGAGACTAGTTCTTGCATTTTACTTGTCCATTAATAGGTAGGAAAAGAGCCAGACACAATCATAGAAGAGAATGCACATTACACCCTGTCAAGAAACCCTACCAAATCTAACCGTTTATGACATGTTTCTGCAGGGGTAATTGAGCATTTGGGTTATGGATAGCCAAACTGTTATTTTTCAAGGACATCAACTGACGAATGTGAGCGTTTCCTTGGATTTCCATCTTTACTCTGAAGGCAAAACATATGTGAACTGTGAGCTCTGCTGGCTCATGGGATCACAGTGGATTCAACCAAGCACCATGTATTTGTTTATGATCTGCCTGGAGCTGGTAAAGAACTACTTCTTGATATAAAACCAAGACAATCATATACCGGAACAACATCTTTCTCTTTTTCAAGGGTGCAGGAGGGGACAGTCTTATAACAAGCTGCTTGTCCCAAGCTTCATGTCTGGTAGAGCAGTCCATGGGTTTCCCTGAGCCACTGTGAGGTGGGATCAGAGTCCTACAACCTATTTGCCAGTTTTCCCACATGCAGTGGCAGAATCTGGAAAAAGCTACTAGGAATAATGGAAACCTGAGGGTCGTATTGGCTTCAGGACTTTCCTTTGAACACTTTGCAGGCAGGAGGACCAGCTTGTCAAAACAAGAGTTGTGTGGAGTATAATATTCTACCATGGCATTGCTAAATGGCAACACTTATAGCTCTTATAGCTTTCTCCCATTCTGCTAATAGAAGTATATGCCCATCAATGTAATCCTTTCTCCTGTAAGCAATTGAAAAGGTCTCACACAGCATACTGTCTTGCACACTTAATGTTCACTGCACCCTGAGCTGTAGGGAGGTACAGAACTCCCTTGCTCCAAAGCAATCAGTGATGTCCCAAAGAAGTGAAGAGATATAGCCAAAGTAAAGCAAGCTGTCAGTGACAGAGCAAACACTTCAATAAAAAGTTCAGGTTGGCCCTTTAACTTCTGGGCTGTCCTTTTCTGCTCATAACAGAATCAAGTGACAGAAGGAGCCCAGCAACATCCACCAGCTTAATAACAATCATTACTATGCTAAAAGACCGGATGGATAATGCAGTCCCAAAGCATGGACATGAACTAATGTCATCAGCGTTGTTATAAATAGGATGTCTGCATTTAATTAATAAATAATAGGCTGTGATGCTAATCTCCTTCTGCTAACTCTTTTCTAAAGGTGCAATCTATTAATCACATGTCACTGCCAGACTGGTCACTTCTTTTTTTAGATTCAAGACAGAAAAAAAATAACTAGAAATAAATGGATCCTAAATACAGCAGGCCAATTGAATAGCACAGCCAGCATTATGATCCACTTCTGATTTCAGTCCTTGGCTACAAGTTTTTCCCCCTAAGGACGGATATAATACTTTAAAGAGAGAGTGAAGGCTTGCGATATTTTTAAAGGTCAGAATGTTGCTAATGTCTGCAAAATGGAGGGTTTTTTCCCTGAGTATTTGCCCATGGAAATTCAATTGCTCTACAACATCAGTCAACGTGCAATAAGACCCATTTCTGTGGTCACTGGCTAAGGCAGGAGAGATATTCCTATCAAAATAGGGACTGCAAAACTTTCTGCAAAGCACTGGAAATATCTCACCTGTTTGGCACGTGGTGAGACTAGGAAGCTAGAAACTCAGGAGAAAAAACATTTGTGTTTGGTATGGAAATGTAGAATGGGGGAAATGGCAGCACTGCTTGTCTGGGACCATACAGAAGGAGTCATGTAAATTGCTTCCTTTACATGTGAATATCCACTTTCCTGGAAGCTTCTCTCTCAGTACTCTGAATGAACTCCATTGTGTCCATAAACACAAGGAAGATTTTAAACTCTTCAGCTTCAGGGTTGTTACCCAGCTGTGCCTTTTCTAGGGTCTTTTCAGAAAAACCTGGAAAACTTTGCCCCAGGAAAACATTGCCCCTCTTGGTTTTGTGTGCAGCAAGCAGTGGTGGGAGTGTCGGGGAAGCATGTCTATGTAGGTCAAAAAGCAAGTTTCCATCCAAATTATTTTGATTGGAAAATATACCCTACTATCTCTAGGTGTTATAGACAATTGATTGCAGAAAGGTATCCTTACAAATTGAACTGATTTTCGAAATGATTAAAAGGTTTTCAGTAAGTTCATCTCTGTAATTCCAACCTGTTTGATATAAAAGTTGTGCTGAAGCTGAAAAGAGTCATTCTCTGGGTAAATTTCTTTATTCTTCAGTCAAATGTACATCAGAAGTCTCAGCACAGAATGTCTGGGTGAAATTTTACAGTCAGTTTATGCAAGAGGTTAAACGAGATCTAATGATTCCTTTTAGATCTAAAACCTTTTAATTTCCTTTTGATCTAGCCAGAAACACCAGAAGAGTGGCTAGTGCTCCAGCGTTTTGGCCTTTGCTCTCAAAGTCCAAACTTCAATAAGGGAACATTACAGGCTCTAATAATAACCCCATTGTCTGCAACACCAAGGACGAGAGCTGGATCACACACTGAGATCAAGGAGAAACAGGGGTAAATTCAGCTCATTGCAAACACTGGAGAATAGACTTGCATCAGGATTTGAATGTTGGTTATGAGACATGGTATGTGACACCTGCTTTGTTCTAGGGGGCTCTGGTTCCCTGTAAAGACACAGTTGGTATTGGGGGACCACTATATCCCAGTTTCCTCCTGCATCCTTGCTTCTTCCACAGTGCACACAGACTTGCCTCTCCTATAGCGAGTGGCACGGTGACATAACAGGCTCCCTGTCGGTGTGGTGTATCACTCAGGCATGTGCTGAAACTCAGTTTCTTTTCCACTAGCAAACTTGTTCACTAAAGACAGCTGCTTGGCCTTAGCTGTGACCAAATACACCAACCAGGACCATGTGGTATGAGGGCGTAGGAGGAGGGTCCTTGTCAAGAAGGAGGCCATGCTATTAGCTTAAGGTCTTGTGCATCTTATTCAGGATGTCACTTGCTTTGTCTCAAAGGCTGTGTCCCCAAAAGGAGCTGTGCTTGAAGACCATCCTTAATGTTTCCTTTCCACAGGTAGACCCTCACTCTACAGCCCCTGTCCTGATGTATTAGTTTTACTCCTAGTTGTGCAACCCAGCACAGTACTTTTTCTCACATCTGGGGACACAATATATGACAGGTCCACATCCAGACACTGTATCTGGTCTTATCTTTTGAAAGTAAGCTCTTAAGAAAAAGAGGGCTTCCATCTGTTCTGTGTTGTACAGTGAACCTGGTGTCATGGTTCACAACTGGTCTTCCAGGCACTGCTGCAAGATAGATAGTAAATAATTAGATTTCTGATCTAGGGAGTGGAGAGACTGCTTTGGTTCAGGACAATCTCTAAAGTCATTAAACTCGTAGTATCTTCATTCCCCCTTGCCTGAGGTTCTGGCCCATTCGCCCACAACTCTTCACTAGCTATTCACAATAATAATAGTCACAGTAATTTTGGAAAAAGAAATCCAAGCAAGCAACTCATCCAATGTACCTTACACTGTTGCAACATAATTTTATGTTAATTGGATGGCTTCTTGGAAGTGTCGGTATTTTGTGGTTTATAATCAGTGCATCTGGCTATTCATCAGTGACTTAAGAGATGGATAAAATAAATATTTGGAGGAAATTAATTACCATTCATATGGCAGTTCACAGGCAGGAAGCATTTTACTAGCTATGGATTCCTGCATACTAAGTTTGATGCTGCAGGAAAGCATCCCTCCACTAAGGCCGGTCCTAATACATTTGAGTTATTTATCCCTTATTTTCAGCACTTTTCTAGTCCTGTTCATTGGGCAGTCTCAACTTGTGTTATGAACATGTCCTGCTGCAGTTCCCACAAGCATGAACAGGCAGCGTCTCCTACAGGAACAAGTCTGACTTGACTCCACTATAAATGTGGGAGGAATCAGCCCCACAAAGTTGGCTCCAACTATTTGGAAGAACATCATTATTTGTGGAGATTTTCAAAGGGAATATTTAGATACCCAAGGCCCATTGACTTTATGTGAGATTTGAGCAGTGAAACAAACTTGACACTTTTGAACATCTCTATTTATCTAACCAAGTTACTTCTGTGGAACTAATGATTAGAGAACCCGGCCACCTAATAATCTTTAATACATGTATCCTTGCAGCACCAATGTATTTTATAGAAAGAAACTGGAATCAGAGCAAGAAGTTGGCCTAATTTTATGCATATATTCAGACAGTCAAAGATAATATTAGTCACCATATAGAAGTGGAGTGAGAATAATAGCCTGACCTAAGTAACCTCTTCAAGGTCAAGCAGAAAATCTGTAACAAGGCAAGAAGTTAAGCCTCAGTCTTCCAAGCTGCAGTCTATTGCCCTGTGTAGAGCTTTCTCTTCCTCTGTGCAGGATCAGGCTGCAAGACTGCCCTTAAAATTGAAAAGAAAGGAAACAGTCCCTCACTAATTGAAGCCAACTGTTTATCCTCCCTGAGGGAAGATGTTTCAGTGCAGTGCTGCCTTGAAAATTACCTCTCTACAAATGATATTACAAGGGGCCATATTCATTTTCCATCACAGATTCCAAAACAAGCTGGTTTTAAAGATAAAAATATTTTTCTTAATTATGAAAACACATCTTAAAGACACTGATGTTATGCACTGCTTTTAATTTGGAGCTTTTTTTTTTTTTGAGTTCACTCTCTGGGCTGACAATGGGAGTGGTAGCAAACCCAAACACAAAAATGAAAATGGAAATTAAAATTAAAATTGATCAGACTATCTCTATTGCTCAGGCTGATTGGGATGCAACCCCCTCCTATTCTTCCCCTGACATTATGAAGCAAACACATTAATGGAGAAAGATGCCTTCCCTTTTTAGGACAAAACCCCAACATGTCCTACAATCCATAGGTTTTGTAAAGCAATTTTAATTCATAGATTTTAACTGAGGTTTCAGAAAAGTCAAGTATCATCATTCATACAATACAGATGGAAAACTGCGGCATGCAAAGGTGAAAGTTGCGATTCATCTTATCTCTCTTCAGGCGCTTAAAAGTGAGATATCTAAATCTGAGTTAATTGCCATAGATTCATTCCAGTTTCAGAAGAGAGAAAGACAGGCGGGAAACTTGCAAGCACCATTTATCACATCTGCTTACGATGGGATGAATCACAGTTTGGAACCACCTTTCTTCCCCCATCTGAGAAACATAGATGACTAACTTAGACTGTATGCCTAATATTTAGGTGCTAAAGCTAGGCAAAGTGAATCCTGCCTGAAATAACATTTTAAGGACAGTTGCATAGAAGCCCTGTTTAAATTTTCTTCTGTCCATAATACAAAGGCTCCTAGTAGGCCCAATTTCTGGGCAAAAGCACTAAATACAATTTGCTCAGGAAGCTAAATTATTTACACAGGGATTTAATACCTCCCAAACTGATTTCACTTATGTACTGCAAAAAATATCTATGGCAATTCGAAAATGTTGTGTATGCCATGGAGAAAAGTTTTCTTGGCCTCCAGTATCTCCTGAGTCCTGAAACTTCTTGCAAGCTGTGATACTATAATATGGGATCTCAGCAGGCAAGGGGTAAACCCTTTCTCACTGAAATTCCCGCACAGAGAAGAGCGAGTTCAGTCCACATCGAAACTGCGAGGATGAACCAGTCTTATTTTAAATGGCTCAGTTGTAACCTCTGTGTGCCAGCAGCTGAGGATACTGACTATAGTCCAGATATTTCCTAGCTCCTACATCACACCAAAACTCAATTTCCAGAAGGACCCTCTAGAGTCAGAGATCTTTGCAAACATGCAATAAACAAGTGACAGTCATGAAGAAACAGGCAAACAGCATTATTCCAGTTTACCCTGGCAATACTTTAGGCAGCAGTATAACTGAATGAATTGTATGAGATCTGGAAACAACAAACTTATTTATCTAGAACCAGGGGTTTAAAAGTGCTTAGGTGCTTGACTGGAGTTGATTACAGTTGCGGTGAAATGAATAAACAAATACACATTAATTACGTGTGTATGTTAGTTGCATGCAACTGTCAGTTGCCAGAAAGAGCTGAAATTCAGACCTACAGTAGGACAACACCAAGACCCTCATACCTAACTTGTTGTTGACTGCATAGGGGATGTATGTCCATTGCTGCTCCAGGACCTGGGTTTGAACTCAGTGTGAGAACATTTTGATCCTTTGTGAATGTCAGACCAAAGGCACAAGGAAGAAGCTTGGAAAATCTCAACAAGTAAATTTAATCTGTAAGCTCTGAGCATCAGTCACCCTTACTTTATTCAACATCAGGCAGAAAAATGGCCTATATGTTCCCTTTCCCCCAAATGCTTCTCCAAAAGAACAGCAAAACATGCCTTCCGTTTTTTAAAGAAATGCCCGTGTAACCATAACTACAAGTTCGTCAATAGACAAATACATAATAAATGGCTTGTTATTTCGACTCTTTTGTGAGACAGTTCATTAGAAACTTAATTTGTCTACATGGATTGCACTTATTCAGCTATATTCTAATAAAATGCACATTGCTTCCAATAAAGGGAATGCATTTGCTATTGATGTGCTATAAACTACTATACAGAGAGGTGTTATTATATCCCAGTGTAATAACAAGCCAATTATAATGATCAGCAAAACCTTTACAATAAAGTCAATGCATGAGGAGTGATTATCATAATGCATTCTAACTGTTCAGTGCCATAAATGCTTTGCAATTAATTGTGGAGCGTATCTATAAATGTATTATTAATGCTGTATAAAAAACCCATTGACAAGCAACCTTTACATTAAAAAAGACACTAGGATTGTAATGTGTCCCTGAGTTCACCTACGAGGTTGAGCTGCATTTACAGAGGCAGAATTTTTTATAGGATTACATTTCTTATTTCATCCACTACCCTCCTCCCACCATATTTTGTGTTTTTGACCTGTTGTTGAAAAAACTGTCACTGTGCAGTGTGAGTGGCCTCAGTCATGTACCATACTTGATTTTCAGACCTGTACTCATCATTCTGGGCACAGCTACAGGCTTTCACTTGTGTCTTAACCTTGTGACACTGATGGCATAACATGCATGAATGCCAAAGGCACTAGCCACAAGAAAGAATATCACAACCTGAGCAGGGAATGCAAGAAGGATGAGAAGGAGATGGGAACAGAAGTTACATAATTGATCAAAAGTCACATGGTAGCAGAGAAAAGAACAGATATCAAAACCTCAAGGCGATGAGCTCCCCAGTCTCTCCCCAGGCTCTGCTCTAGACTCCTCTCATTCTTGTCAGTAAATTATTAGGTTATAGATATTTTATGAAAAATGTGCAATATACTTTTTTTTCCCCTTTTATTCCCTTAATACTTGATTTTAAAAGGTTGTCCTTAGGACATGTGCTAGAACACAGTGTCCTGTGGAACTTTTCCAGTTCCTATTGATGGGCAACCTTCCATCGATTTCAATCACAACGGAAAGGGCAGACGTGAACAAAAGTTTGATGTCCCTTATTTTCTTTCAGCAGGTGAGTGTGGAGCAGACCACATGAGCCTTGAGCAGTGTCATCGAATATAAAACACCACACAAGAGGATCTGCTGGAGCCTTTTTCTCCCTCAGAATTGAGTTTTACTGCACAGTGGGGAGCATGAATGAGGTCATCCAGGGCCACTTTGAATTAACTGATCCATTTGTACTCTGGTACATTCTGCCTGCTTGAAAATATGGCCCTGTGAGTACGACAGTCAGTTTGTGGCACGATCATGGAATTCTGCATTTCCACAATAAACCAGGAGATTTTCATTTTTCATTGACTCTAATCAGTCCCACAACAAGCCACAGCCAGAAGGAGATTTCCAGAAGTACCAAAATGCTCTTTCTGGATCAGGTTGATCTTAGGCTAAAGGAAAAACACTACAAATTTTAGCAGATATTCAGACTTGAAATAAAACGCAATGGGCAGGTTCTATTTGAATCCAGTAGCTTTGATCGTTGCTGTAGAAGGCTCCATCTCATACAACAGGGTCTAAAAGCTGGCTCTGCCTTTCAAAGACTGTGTCTTCACTTGAACTGAGAGAAAGGAATAATGTCTAAATCTGTGTGAGTTTCTTGATTCTACACTGGACTTGATGCATTCCTGTTCACATGGAAGAAAACCAGGACACATAGGCCAAAGGGGTCCAGAGAGATGCTCAAGACTGTGGGATGTCTAAGGTGGCCTTTGTGGTCCTACGCCCAGCTCCTTCCCCAGCCCTTGCCCAGATGGGCAGAGAGGTGAACACACTTCAAGGCACTGACCTCTCTCCCTCTCAGTACTAGAGCATCTCTGACAGCCATTCCTCAGGAGCCCACCCTGTCAATGACACTAACGCTTTCTGTTGGTCCTGACACTTCCTCAGCCTCTGAGGCAAGAAAACTGTCTCTCAGTTTAATATCAAGATCTTTTTGGTTAGGTTCTTGCTTTTTTCTTTTTTTTCCTTTGACACATGAGCTCATTTCTTCTCCCAGAAGATTTTTTTTAACAGAATATTAAATTATTTTTTAACAGCCATTCCTTCTCTTTACCCTTCACAAAGAGATACTGCAACTCAGCACCAGAGTGCTCTTTCTTATTGGATATGTAATTGATAGAGAGGATATATTTAGATTTGGGTGTGGTTTTGTTTTATTTTAATTCAAATTAATTTATTAATTATTAAATTAATGCATTTAGTGTAAGAAAAGTTAAAAACCCTGCTGATTAATCATGTTTGGGGCAAATCTCGGGAAGAGGAGATGTATGAGGCTTAGGAAGAGGATTTGACATGGAGTTCAAAATCTCCTTTCAAACTGCAAGGGGAGATAGAGAGAGAGAGAGAGATGTTGTTTAAACTGGTGTGGGCACCAAGGGAGAGAAAGAAGAATATGAGGCCCCAGGTGTGGCAAATGATTTGTCCAGAGGTCTTGAGTCCAGACCTCATAAAATGTGAAGACAGGAGCTATTACTGTCTGAGTAGTAGTCTTAGCCTTGCAAGTGTGATGATTGCCTCAAATGTTGGCACACATGCGTTATGACCTTTGCAAGTCCCTGTCTGTGCCTCGTTCTACCCAAGCTATAAAAAGTTAGGATGAGTCATACTGGGCTCATGGAAATGTTGAAAGAGTTAATGGGGATGTGTTCATGGAGAAATAAGCTTGGATCTTTCTCCCAACTGTGAGAAGGGAGAACATCTGTCTCCCTGGGGTGTTTGCCAGTGCCATCTACCTGCCCCTCCTGAATGGGTGTGGGAACCATAAAAGAAAAAGAGAGGAACAGTTGAAGAAAAAGTTGTGGTGGGCCACATAAAGGTAGGTTGTATGGATTATCACCTGGAAGCAGGACATCCTCTCAGCCTGCTCTCCAGCTTCTGGGATGGAATCATCTTTAAAAAAATCTCACCAAAGATGCAAGATAGGGAATTGCTGGTAAAGTGGTTTCCACAGACCTTTATGTGCCAGGCAACACATGTGGCTCAGAGATAAGGAAGAGATGAGAATTACAAAGGTACAACTCTGATGCACGCATAGTCCCAGACTTCAGGACTTCTTGCATGCAGGCGTAGTCTAACCTCCAGCAGTGCAGCAGATGCTGAGCTCTGCCAAGATTGCCATTCACCCTTAAGTCTCTTCCTCAGACCTTTCTGGTGGGTAACTAAACCTCCTCTTTGCAACATGCTTCCAAGGAAGAAGGAAATAATTCTCCATGACATTGCTATACCAATGTAAAGCCAAATTAAGCTGAAGGTAAACCAGTCTTGCTTGATTTTGGCACCTCAACAGGCCTGGATCTGGCTAGTACCTGGGTAGGAATCTTCCTGAGAGGTTTTGGCCATCAGCAGAAGCTACAGTATTCTAATAATTTAAAGGGAAAACAGCTAAATGCTAAATAGTTCATGGGACCTGGGGCTGTGTTTCGTAGAATCATAGAATGATTTGTCACAGATAAACTCTGTCAGCTGCAGCAGAGAGCTAGTGAGAGTTAGAAATGGCCTGGATGAAATAAGAAATAGATCTAGACTTCTGTCCCAAAGGAAAATAGGGCTTAGAAAACATGGAGAGTCTGTTCTGGTCCCATCATCATTGCTGAGCTGATGGAAGGGAATAAAAGGAACAAATCGCAGTGCATGAGCAAGGCACCACTGTTTTGCTGTTTGTCGTAAACGAGTTCTTGGACATTTTGCTCTGAAGCTGGAATAAACCATAACCAAGCAGATAATTTAAGAGCTTGTACATTGAATAATGAGTTGGGAAATGACGCAAATCAGTTGAAATATGAAGTCCAAACCTTCCAGCTGCTGCTGTCAGATCCCCCAAACAACGGACAAACAAAAAAAGAAGACACTGCACATGCCTCCCCTAAACACACACAAACAAATTTGCTTGAAAGCACAAACACAGACAGAAGCTTTAGTAGATTTGTGAAGTCTTGCACACAGAAAACACTGCAATGTGATAAACTGCAGACTCTCCTGTAACTCTCTCAACACTCTCTCTGCAGGAAATTGCACCCTTTCAATGCTAAACCACTTTGGACCTTGCCTTTTTATTTTCTTTAGTCTGGGAACTTCCTGTATCTCGTCCATGAAATGCAGGAGGACCCCCAAACCACTGTGAAGTGTTTCTTAGTAAAGATAATACTGGGCCTGGCTAGCAGACTGCGTGCATCTTTGCATGCCTTCCTCTACAGACGGAACTCTGTCCTTTGAGAGGAATGTGGGAGCAATGGAGCATCTATGCATCACTAACGGAGTGCAACTAGAGTAGCAGGAGAGTCCTTTCCTTTTAAAAAATGTTACTCCCTGTACAGCCTAGTGGGACCTCGGGGCTGTGTTTATCATAGGTTAACCCTGCCAGTGCAGCTAGAGTTGTCTAGTGAGAGCTAGAGATATTATGGATAAAATAAGAAATGGCTCCAAACTTTTGCCCCAAACCACAAAACAGACTTGAAAT
>NW_010124038.1:14253-15484 GCF_000699245.1 Pterocles gutturalis
ACTTTAAGTCACTGATATCTATAGACTATTTTGGAGCTGAATATGAGACAAGGAACCAAGCATGGTTCAACAGTATGAAAATAACAGAAAATTCTATCAGTTTAGTTGGGATTTGTTATGTTCAGAATTTAATGTAGAGTTATATCTTACATCCTTAAAAGCTACATAATCTACGGCAAAGTGGTTTCTGTATAGTCAAGCTAAATCTGGACAGCACAAAGACCAGTGAGAGTTTTTAAGATACCTTTACTAGAGCTAGATTTACACTCTAATTTTTAGAACAAGATACAGAATAGTTGCCTTTTTATCACATTCTATCAATTCCATCATTGCTAAAGTCTCTATGAAATGTCAAAAGACTCTGACCTTCTGATCAGGTATTTGAAGCTTCATGAAGCATTTTGTAGAAGGAATACCTCTATATAACATTTTGTAGCTTGGCTATACACACATGTACAAACAGGCAGGAATACAAAATGCTAAATTTTCCCATTAATTTAAACTGTTTCCCTAGAGAAATGTACTGAGAATACATTCAATTCTAGTTTCTGTGAGATTAGGCACATGTAAATAATGCCAGTTTTTATTGAAAACGATGGCACTCCTTGTCTTGCTCCTAGTCCAATATGGGGATTAACAAACAAAATAATAAAACCAGCAAAACTAATAAGAGGTACTCAGCACTTCCATTTTGTTGGATTGAGTGTAATTGTTGCCAAGCAATATTTTGAATTCTTCCCCAAACCTAGATGGTCTGATAGTGTAAATTCTTGCTTACACGCACTAAACACTAACACACCCACTTTCAGTTCAACTGAGAATCAAGACACAGGAAGGGTTAAAGACCAGCAAAATCCAGATGCCAGAGCAACAGGAAAAACTGCTGAGCACAATCTGGTTGAGGGAAGAGTAAATTCTGGACCTCCGTCAGCTTTGGGTTGTGGGAGAACTTACCGAAGAAGGCAAATATTTGTGTTTTAGCAAAATGCAAGTATTTGTCCCTACACAAAACACAATCTCACTTCCTCAAGGATACTGCTCACCATTTCCAGTAAAATCCTTGTTGCAAACTACAGTTTCAAAGAGCACTGAATCCTGTCTTTAATACCTTGACCTGGCACCAAATTTCCCCTTAAGCTGGAAGACAGGTGTATTCAGAGTGTGGGCTTTGGGCAGACCAAAGACTTGTGCTCTGCAGAAGAGCTGCTTCATCTTCCAAGTCCCGCTCTTC
>NW_010124038.1:15515-18531 GCF_000699245.1 Pterocles gutturalis
CCCATCCCAGTACACAGACAGGGTATAATAAGCTACAACTTAAGCTTCTTTGTTGTTGAAGTTGACCTTTATCTTGCAGCCCTAATGAAGTCTTTTGATATGCTCCTAAAACACATAGCCTCCTTTTTAGCATTCTGTTTGCTGTGCCTGCTTTAACTGGTGGGCTCCCTAAGAACGTAAGTTTTCATACAATGCCTCCCTTGGGTGCCAATTCTTCTTTTCTCCCATAGTTGCCCTTGAGTCATGCTGTCCTGAAACATTACCAGCCCAGAAGCAGCTTGTTGGTGGGGAATTAGGACAACGTGTCTTTCACGTCAATGATGAGTGCACCTGCTTGGCCCCTGCATTATGATCACCACCGATAGGAGCAATGTGGGAGCAGAGAGGGTGAGAAAAATTAGGTTTGTGTGTGTTGGACAGACAATTATCTAAAATACAGCGGGGAGGGAACCACTAGTGTGGCAGAGAATGTGGAATCAAACCACCACTGGAGCCCTTTGCAATTCAAACCACCCCTCCTGAAAGCAGCTGCTGAAAACCCTTCCCAGAAATCCACCCATGTGTTATCTATTAGTGATTTGCATTAAAGAAAAAAAAAAAAAAAAGAAGATTGATTGGGAGCTACATACCCTGTAGATGCACTAAGCAAATTGGCCAGCCTTATTATTATTTTTCAGTATGTCTAATTAAATAGACAAAAGGCCCTCCCTTCACTCTCGCTGTCGGCACGAGCTCCACTGGAATGTGTATAATGTCCCCTCATTTGCCCAGGCAGCTGAGTGTTTCCTTTTTTCTCTAGGAGATCAGCACTGACAACTGCCCATGGCTTACCCACTCCTACTCAGATACAGAGCCAGATTATCAGACGGGAAGGAAACAGGGATGAATTGACCTGGTTCTGTTAAAAATCAGCTGATGCTGTATGATATGACATGCCTTTGTTGCAGGTTAGAGATGTGCCATGGCCCTTGACAGCAGAACTTACCATCACAGAGCCCATCAAATACTTTCTTCCCAGCATTGGCCAAATTTCCCTGAATTTACTTTACAGGTGCTCTGAAAGTGCAATATTTATCCCTGAGGTTTCCGGCATTTTTCCAGCGCTCAGCTCTTCTGCTCTGCAATTACACGGCACCACAGCCCTTCCTTACAGAGCCTTTGTTGACCTGCCGGTTTCACTACTCCGTAACACCAGCCCTTTAACTACAAGTTACGTTCCAAGTCTTCCAATGACTTGAGTCACTGGAGAGTTTCAGCCTCACACTGAAGCAGTCAAAGCCTCTGGAATCCAAAGCCTTCAACTGAAAAAAGAACAAAATTTCCATGCCTTTGGTCTACAGGGTGTTTTATTCCCTTTAAGCAGTTGTTGCTGGGGGTTTCCACTAATGCCAGCACAAAGACAGTCATCCCATAGATGAGGAAGACTTGACATCTGTGGTGGAAACCAAAGAGTTTTCACACATCTAAGAGCCACGTCATTACTAAATGACAAAATCGACTCCCACATTTATATAGGATACATAAGTACTGGTGTTTTTACTGGTGTTTTACTATCTTTTTCCCAAAGAGATAGGGATAGAGAGGAAGGAAGCACCATGTCCTTACATACATGTGTGTATATATATAAATGTACAGATACAAGAAAAAAAAGCAGAATGGTAATTTAGCCAGCAAAACAGACCCTCTCACACTTTCTCAGTGAACTCTGTGTCTAATCTGACAAACAGGCCCCTATTAGAAGGGTACAGTGAAGTATCGCGACATCAGTTCTGATGGAAAACCTTTTACACTGGTGATCTGTTGAACAGTCACTTAGCAAGGCCTTCCAAATCCACTGTGCAGGATGGAAAAGCAAAAGACCAGCTCCTGATTTCAGCTACACCTGTGCAAATCCTGAATAACTCCCTAGGACTGAGAGACGTCTTCAATTTCCACAACAGGTTTATCCAGATAAGCTGATGCAGGTGCAGAAAACTCTGCTACCTCAGAATTTGCTTTTTCCAAAAGTAGATTTGCTTCAGTTCAAGTAGAAACAACACGGTCAGAGAAACCATAAAATATCTGCCTTATCCTAACCAAATTAAACACCTCTTCAGCTCAGCCCAACACAGGTCTGAAAAACCTACATTGCCGTCACTGCTATTAAACTTTGTTAAGTCAGCGCCTGATGCTTCACTTCTTAACGAGGCAGTTATTTGTTTCCCAGGCAATCGCTGGCACCTGCCTGCCTTTTAAAATCAAATAATAATTGAATATGAGGAAAGCAAGATGAAGTAAAGGAGATTTAATAAAGAGAATCTTTGCTGCAGAGGGAATTTCTTTGGCAGTGATTACGTTACTAATTGATCAGCACATTGCCTGAGAGAAGCCAGAGACAACAATTATACTTAGCACTGTGGCTGAAAGGAATGCAGTCAACTACCTCCTCGGCTTTCGCTGTCCGCTGGTTTCACCTGGATCGGTCTGTTCATCTGTAAGAAAGAGCAAAGAGAGACACATAATTAATGGTGGAATCAAACATTCATATACAGAGGCTTGCTTTGTTTTTACCATGCGTCATAGTTAGCACCAGAATTTGCTCCATGAGGGGGAAAAAAAGCAATTAGTAGGCAAAGAAGTAACCAAAGAGTACAGGCTGCTTCTTGATCTGAGGTAAGTCAGTGCCACCCCATTTACCTCACAGGGGCTCTGTTGAATCGCACTGGGAGAGCGATCTGACTCATTTAACACAGGTCATGAAATTTTAAACATAACTTTTAAAATTTCTAATAGTTTCTTCTGGAAACACTACTGTGCCAGAACAGAAATGCTTTGTCAGAACATTGGGATCAGTGAAACTTTAATTGCAAAGATTTCTTGAGATTGACATGATGAAAAGAAAATGCAAAAGTGAATTCCACCTCCACTGTTAGCTCAGTAGGATAGTCACTTGTAACATAGCAGACTGCATTTCATACTTGGGGAATGGGATTTTGCTCTAGTTTGTCCACATAGAATCATAGAATCATGGAATGGT
>NW_010124039.1:0-6258 GCF_000699245.1 Pterocles gutturalis
AGTCCCTTGGTAATAACGTCTTCACCTTATTATCTCGGGAAACTTTCATAGTCAAGTCCTGTCAGTCCTCTGTGTGTGTGCCAGTGTTGGCTGGGCTTTTCAGCAGGGCTTTTTGTCCTAGCTGAGAAGGTGGGAGCTCCCTCTGCTGATTCCCCTGACCTGCACACCTCCCTTCTGTGGCACAAGGGGAGGATGTTTCCTGGTCTGCACACATTCCCTCTGTTGGCAGGTGGGTAGCATGCCAGTGTTGGCAGAAGTAATTCAGTACAGTGAGTGAGACAAAGGCCAAAACAAGCATTCTTCAGATTTATTACAAGTAAACTATAAATAAAAGCAATCAGTTTAATTCTGTACTTAGCTGTCACTGATGAAGAATTTTAGCTGACCTTCTTGGAACTAGGATTTTATCCAATTACTTTTTCAATACTTTTTAAAAAACTCTATAGCGCTGGATAATTATCACCACCCTTTGCACAGCAGCTAATCATGCTAGTACTGTTACAGGATTTGGTCCTGGAGAAGCTGAAGAGTCAACAGTTGTCTAGTGAGCTGGACAAAGTGAGTCAGGAACTGGAGAAGATAGGATTGAACAAAGAGCTGCTGCTACAGGATGACAACAGCAATGATGACACGTAAGGAAACTGAGCTCTCTTAGTGATTTTTTTTTTTTTTTGGCTCTGCAGGCTTTTCATCAGCCTAACTTAAGACTCTTGCCTTTCGTTTTGGTTCTCCTCTGTCTCACTCCAATTACCCTTACCAATTTTGGACATAAAGCATATTTTTCTGTAGCAAGCTTGGCAGTATACTCTCAGCCTAACTTAATCCTCTTGCCTTTCATTTTTTCATTTTGGTTCTCCTTTGTCTCACTCCAATTACCCTTACCAATTTTGGACATAAAGCATATTTTTCTGTAGCAAGCTTGGCAGTATACTCCCAAGTTTTGCAAAACTTTTTCTTGGATGGAAGGAAGAAATACCATTCTCTCTCTCCAGGCCAGCCAGTGTTACTACTGTCCCCCTCTACTCCCCAGTAGCTGGGTAGCTATTTCAGTGCATATTCCTCCTCATATTCTCTTTGTAAGTAAGAATAGCGTCTATTAGACAGTGTCTGTCATTATTTTGTGTAGGTGGTGATCCAGCCACCTGTTAATATAAGCACAGATGCTGCCTAAGAAGTTCCTGATTGCAAGGAATTCCTTTGCAAGTCCTATAATAATGAACAAAGAAACCCCAACAACCCTTGTGTTGGCCTCTTGGTAAGACCTAATTAGAGAGACATACCCATTTCATAGGAGTGTTTAGAATGTACTGCAGATTTTTCTCCTTGTCAAGAATGTAAAAAGAGCCATGAGAAAAAATTTATATAGTGTAATTACAAGAAAATTAGAAAAACTTTTTTTTAAAAGTTATGTAGCTCTTAGATATTTCTGTAGAACCATGCTGTTGTTACCTCTATTAAAATTGATTGGATTTTTTAAAAGCAGATTCCCCAGCTGTAATATATCAGTAGCAATCTGCGGCAGTAGAGGAAATAATTTTCCTGAAGAAGCAAACGCATGTCGTGTAACGTGGTGAGGTTCAGAATGGGTGACGGTGAAATCTTCTATATAGATGTGGCTCATATCCTAGTGGCAAACATTGGAAAGCTATTCTCATGTCTTTCAGAAAATACAAGATGCTAGAGAGAAAAACTGAATCGGCACTAAAAACAACACTAGCTGTGAAAGAAGAGAAGATTGCATTGTTGGAAGCTCAACTGAAAGACTCTTTGAACTTGAACCAGCAGTTACAGAATGATCTAAATATGGTAAGAGGTTAACTGAATTTTAATTCTTGATGAAGTTCTGAATGTTCACATGTGGATTGGCTGGGTTTTTTTGTTTGTTTTTTTGTTTTCCCTCTAAGAACAAGTTATCTCTGTTTACCCCACCACCACATACTTACACTTCCCAAAAACCTTTTTTGACTGGGCTGTTTCTCTTGTCCCTTTCTATACAATGTCAGCAATTCCAGCAAAATTGTTAGGCTCGGGGCATGGCAGGAATTTCTTCTACATAACCACTGTTTGCAGTCTCTGTTTTCCCATGGTTTTTTCATTGCCATGGTGTTGCTTTTCTGCCTTGTTTCATGAAACCATAGGCTGAGGAAGCTGCAGCTGAAACATTTCGCCTGTGAACAGCTTGTTTGTTAGGTGAGTGTGAGCTTGAGTCAGAGAACACCTTACTGGAGGCCAAGAGATACCTCCACCTGTTTTGTGACAACTTCCCCATCTGTGAAGTGAGGGTAATGGTTCTTGAATCCTTTAAAGTCTTTACAGCGCAGGAGAGGAACTGCGTATCCCATCATCATTAATATAAAATCCTACTGTTAAATCACTTGAAGGTTGTTGCTTGTTGGCTTTGCAGGTAAAGAAGGACTTTGATGCACTTAAGCAGACTCAACAAGATGGGCAGTGTGCTCAGAAGTCACTGAGGTATTCTGCAGAGAAATTCATTCCCAGCCACCAAATGAATGAGAAATTTGAAACGGGGCACCGAGAAGCTACCCTGGAGCTTCTGAAACTGAAGGACAGGGCAATTGAACTGGAAAGAAATGTAAGCTGCCTCCTATTTCCTGTTCTCCTCAGACTTCCCTTGCAATCATGAGTGGGTTCCTGGGAACTGGATTTTTGAGCTTATAGGAATCTAGTGGGTTTTCTGGAATACATAAATCTACCAAATTCCTCATGTATCTCTTACAACTGCATGGGAATTTAATGCTATATATGTCTTATATATTATCAATACAGGGATTAATCCTGTGTATGACATCTCTCCTACCTTCATTTAATGCTGGGAAGAGTTTGCTTTTGCACATTTGATGCAATATGATCATCACTACTTGGTTCTCATCTTTGATAGGACTCCAAATGATCAGGACAGTTGTTTCATTTCTTCCTGTCACCCCGTCAATGCTGTATCTCTTTCAGAATGCAGCCCTGCATACTGAGAAGCAGCTGCTTAAAGAACAGATGAAGCACTTGGAAACCCAGAATGTTTCCTTCAACAATCAGATCCTGACACTACAGAAGCAAAACGTCTTCCTTCAGGAGCACAATACTACCCTGCAGACACAGACAGCCAAACTCCAGGTCAGGACAGCCATGCACTTCTGTGCTAGAAGACTGGATTTAATTATAGTAGTGTGGAGAAGATGACAGCTAATAAGAAAATGTTTGTAGTGCTAGGCCGATGTAGTGATGTAAAGATGAGGCCCGTAAGGTGGAGGTTAGTTTGAGGTTTGAATTTCTCCAAGCTAGGAGGGAAATGGTCTCTGTAGATAATTCTGGTAGCTATCTTCATTAAGAAGTTGTGTAGAGAGAGTTTTTTAAAATCAATACATCAAAATCCAGATGTGTTATTCCAGAAGCTACACCTCTGGAATAAAAGGTCTTCACTCTTTTTTTCTGTTAATGCTATGCCTGTGAAAGACCTTGGAAGAAATGGGAAGAGGACACAAGTCAGCTCTCAAGCGGCATTGTAGCAATGGGTCCCAATCACAGTTTTCATACTTTCAGACAAAATGTAAAAGTTACTGGTGGAAAACAGATACTCTTAAATGTTACTTAAATTTTGAAAAATAAACTTAGCTTGAGAAAAAGAACAGTTTTAAAGGACAACATTGGATTAGCTCTATTTTTTTGGTGGGAATTTGCCTTTTCAAGCTTTTCCTCTTGCGTGTTCACAGATTATTTTTTGTTGTTCTCTTTACTTATATACTTCGATTGCAGGTGAGAAATAAGCAACATATAAAATCAGTGCACTACCTGTCTGCTGAAATCAGACTTGTTAGGCGTGCTGCCCCCTTACACAGGGGTGCGGTTAATTTTGTTGAGTTTGGATGAACTTAAGTTTTCACTGCTTGTACACAAGCACGGGGTAACTTTGGCTTTGTACATGATTGCCAGAGATGCAGTTGAGTTACGAGTATTCCAGCTCGTCTTGTTCTTCAGGCTCAAGTGCTTCTGCTAGTAAAACAGTGGTATTTCAGTTTGGAGGTTGTCCTAGTACTTTTCATATTGCTGATAGCATGGATTTATATGGTGCATACTACCAGCAATACCAAAATGATGCCAAATTTTCCATAAATGTCTTAAGTTTACAAAGAATGGATGCGTTCTTAATTGACTCTGTACAGATATGGGCTGCTAATACTGCCCCTACTGTTGGGGTTTTTTTGTGTACCAGTAGGTATAAATAAGTAATGCTTGTTTTTTATTTGAGAAACTTTAGGTAGAAAATTCGGCCCTCAGCTCCCAGAGGGCTTCACTGATGTCTCCGAATTGATGCCAAATTTTCCATAAATGTCTTAAGTTTACAAAGAGTGGATGCGTTCTTAGTTGACTCTGTACAGATATGGGCTGCTACTACTGCCCCTACTGTTGGGGTTTTTTTTGTGTACCAGTAGGTATAAATAAGTAATGCTTGTTTTTTATTTGAGAAACTTTAGGTAGAAAATTCAGCCCTCAGCTCCCAGAGTGCTTCACTGATGGCCCAGAATGCTTTACTCCAAAATCAGCAGACAGCCAAGGAGAACGAGAATGAGAATCTACTGAAACAGAAGGAGCAACTGAAAGCTGAGTATGAGTCATTGCTTCAGGACCATGAACACCTTGCTTCACTGCATGAACGGCAGTCCACAGAATATGAAATGCTAATAAACCAGCACAGCTGCCTGAAAACATTGCACAAAAACCTGGATCTGGAACACAAAGGTCTGGGTGAGAGGTATGCTCACAGCTCAGAGGTGTAGTGTAGCTGGAATGTGCCCATGCTACAGTCTTAGCCTTAAATGTTGGTCTCCAAATACAAACAGAAACTACTAAGTTTTTTCCCCTGAAAAATTATCGTCTTGTTTTTGCTATCATTAGGAAATCAGATTAAGATATTTGCAAAGCTGGCAGACCACAGGTGACTGTTGATATTTATGAAACATGGGCTTGCGTCTTGGGGGTGCTTTGTCGGAAGTAGCTTAAAAGTCTTTACTACGTTTAAGGATCTGTGCTATAATAACATGCAACCTTAGAAAGATTCTCCCAGTTCTATTGTGTGGGGTATCTTTTCTAGTCATACAGTAAGGTCTGCAAGTCACCTAAGTAATAATATATGTGTGAGTACTGTGTATCTTGAGAAATTTGAAGATCGTGTGTGACATCAACCTCGTGACAAAGGAGCTATGTGTGAGTAGTGTGTATCTTGAGAAATTTGAAGATTGTGTGTGACATCAACCTCGTGACAAAGGAGGCTCTCGGAAGGAAATCATATTGAGCTAGATGTGAGATGGTGATGTATTCTTTATTTTCTTCTAGTTCTCATAATCTAAGGCTTTTGCTTCAGACCCTTCAACTGAATTTTGAAATATCTGTTTATTGATTAGTCCCTAGTCACTGTAATTTTCTGACAATTGTGTGAGGATTGAACAATATGTATAATGTACTACCACATAAATGCTACTCTGCCTACCCCTCAGAACTTTTCTTATACAATTAGTGATTTTCCTCAAAATACCTCTATTTAGGTTCAGTTTCTGTGCAAGGCCATGAGTTAGTTTAGAGCAACAGAATGGTGATGTTTGAGGGTGAACTAAAAACTGGTGCTGAACTTTTCTTTCTCAAAGACTAATGAGCTGGCAATACAATGTGCAGTAGGTTTTGATAAAGTACAGAAATAAACCCATTGTGATTAAAATATCCACCCGGACTGTGAGAGGACAGCTGCTTGGCTCTCAGCTAAATGAGCTGTAAGCGATTAAACAGCCACTGTACCTACTTACCAAGTCTCTCAGACTGATTAATGGTTCTCATTGATTCAGGCTTTACTTGAGATTATCACACTGCGGTGTGTTGAGGCAGTTTGCTGGGTTCTTTCTTTTCTTGATGAGTATGAATTATTAAACAGTTTTAGCCTAAGCAAGTAGTGGTTTTCTAAAAATAGGTTATCTCTAGTGGTAGGTGCTCAGATCACCATTGTAAACTTAAACAATTTGGACTGTTACTGAGATGTGACTGCCAGTTACAGATGTTGCAGGGGAGCAGATGGTGGCCTTTTCTATGCTCAGAGCAGGTTGATTTTGGCACCCTTAACTGTGTGGTGTCCTCCTCAGCAGATCAGTCTCAGAAGATACTTATCAAGGTGATTTGTTCAAGGACAGCCTGTGTTTCCGTTTGGCTGTCAGAGAAAAGAGACAAGCCACTTTTTTTGTGTGTGTTTTGTTTTCCCTA
>NW_010124039.1:6289-14488 GCF_000699245.1 Pterocles gutturalis
GTTATATGCAGCTCAGCTGGCTGAGGGACCAGAGTGGAGAAAGTTAGAAAAACAGCTGTAAGAAAAATGTTTTCTTCTGCCCCTCTGGGGCATTTAACTGCTAAGATCAAATATCTCACTGTCAACTTCAGCTAGAATGTGCCACCTGCTCTGTTTTCCTGGAGCAGCTCAGTGCAGCCAAGAATTTTGCTTGGGCAGTGTTTAAGAGACAGGTTTTTGCTTGTCCTGACTCCAAGGTAATCATTTTTTCTCCATTGGTGACAGCATTGTAATCATAGTTCTATTGCTTAAGCAAGATTGCACTCCTGCACAAACCTGTGATTGCAGCTCATCTAGAAAAATCCACAGCAACTTAAGTTAGCTTGTGGACTCCTAGCACTGTACAGCCAAGGTCCCCAAAGTTTGTATAGTTCACTCTGGTGCATTTTAACCACCGAATATTTTCTGCACCTCAGCAAACTTCATTAAACCTCCCTCAGCTGTATCTGCATAGTATTAGCTCTGCAGTTAGCTTTTAATAATGGATTGTGTGTAACTGCATTGAAGTGGTGTGTCATAGCCCAGCAAACCACAGACATGGTTTTGACTTTGCAAGAAAAGGAGAGTTAGTATGTCACGATCATTTACCATTAATAGTGGTTTCTTGACTTTGCAGTGTTTGGCAGACCATCTCAGTGAACACAGAAAGGCTGGACTCTTTTGCGGCAATTTTTAATTGTTTTACATATTGCACATTACTAAGGGGAGGTAATAACTTAGTAGCTACAATTGATTAGCAAATCCTTCAGCATTTCTTTGTGGCTTACTCTGGAGAAGTCTAATCCTGCAGAGAGAATGGAAAAACTCATCTCACTGGAAGAACAGAATCCCTGCTGTGGAGGGTTACTTATTGCAGGGACTCCTATTATTATGTTACGAATACTGGCTGGTAATTATTTTTCTGGGTTCCTTTTGCAACATGCTTTTTATCATAACTGAGCATTTTTAAAGTTCTCTTAGTCAGAAATACCTACCCACAGTATTTCTCCTAACAAAGCAGCAGAAAGAGTGAAAGCCAAAAGGAGTAAAGAGGAATACGATTGTTCAGTCCCAGGAATGGATTGCCTCAGAGCCAAAATGGATTTTATTTACGTGTATAAGAAAACATGTTTAAAACCCCTCTGTCCAAGTGCATGATGCTTACAGAAGTGGAGTGAATGTGTGTGTTGAATAGCCTGCAGGATGGGTAACCTTGCCCCCTGTGACGGAGCTTGTCAGATTGTGCAAATCCTGCTCAAATGGTAGACTCCATGCTGAATCTGGACTACAAGGAAATTTTGCCTGGAGGCTTCATTAGGACTCCAGAGATGGAAAATCACTTGCATTTTTGCAGTCTCTTCTTTCTTACCTCTCACCTAATATCCAGGGGAGCAGCTGTGGTCTGCCTCAGGTTCTCATGCTCAGAGGCAGCATGTGGAGCTGGGCCAAGCTGGTAAAACCAGATCAGTATACTGCTTCCCTCTAAGTAGCCTTCTTTAAAAAATGGAGGGCTTGGATGAAAATGAATGGAGTAGCCTGTCATACAGAAATGGCAAAAGAATTCACAACACAGCTTCTGCAGGGGCAGCCGTGGTAATCTCTGCCAAGGGATTGACTGTGGAGTTTGTCTTCTCAGACTCTGGACTGGCACACAGTCTGTCTTAAATCCTCCTTGAAGCTGGATGTGAAACCTTCCTCTGCTTTCAGGTTTGTTCTTCCATTTGTTGTACAGACATTGAATTTGAAATGTCCTGGAACTGAATGGAGGAAGAAAACAAATAAATAAGATTAATTAAACTCCACTGCTGCTACGGGGAGTGAATAGCAAAAAGCAGCTTTTGTCTGGTAGACAGGTACTTTTCTGTGTGGCCCTTCAATGGACTGGAATTTGGGACAGGCTGTAATTTGACCGTGGGATGAAGGGAATGGCAGCCTGAAAGAAAAACATGTTTCCAGGAGTCAGTGTATCTGATGCTGTCTGCTGCTTTTGTTTTTATTTTAAAGTTTTCGTGACTGCAGAGTAACTGTGCTCTGCGTTCATCTCCGCTGGGATGAGAGTCACAGATGGATGGTGCTTGTTCTCTCTAGCTTTTTCAAGCAATGCTGTATTTTCCACCTAGCTGCTGTTTTAAAGTTGCTTAGAATTATGTTTCTTCACGACTGGCACAGGTGTATCTGTCCAGGGATATTTCAGAGCAATATTGTTTTATCACAGGCACAGAAAAATGTGCTGATGACTGTTGACATTCACGCACTAGTGTCCCCAGTGGCTTCTGCTGGTGTGTGTAGACACAGACCCTGACAGAGGCCACCAGAGGGGGGGAAAAAAAAAAAATCTGAGAAAAGCTTGCTGTTTTGCAAAGTAGTGTCAAGCCACCCAGTTCTTCGCAGCATTTTCCAAATGCAGGCAGTGTAGCAGCTCAGGGAGGCTGAGCCTTCCTAATAGATGCCTGTGCCAAGTATCAGGAGAGTTGTTCCACATCTCTGTTATTTTAGCATTCCAGAAATCAAAATTAAAGACACAGTTGATGGCATCTGCTCTCTGTCTCTGTCCATCTCTGCCCTAAATGATTTATGCGCAAATTGTATAAACCAAATAACAGTGGAAGCCTGGATGTGAATGCTGATGTTGGTCTTGGGTTTCTTGCTAGTGAACAAGTAGAGCCACTCAAGCAGGTGGGTCACCCCCTGCTAAAAGGTGTTTTGCTGTCAACTCACTAATACTAGCCTCATCATCTGGCTGGAATATACAGGAGGTTATTACCTGTGCAGGATGTTGTTACCTATGCATATAACCTAATATGCATTAGGTTGTTACCTAATAAACTGTTACTTGTTACACTGCTTTCTTGTTGCTCTTAGGCTGCTGCTTTCTGCTTTTTAGTCAGGTTTTTGAAACCTGCCACTGAAAATTATTTGTGAATGGGATTCCAGTTCAATTGTGCATTTTCCACTCACCCTGCAGACTTGCATGCTTTTTACCAAATGATCAGAATCTGGAACTGAAATAAGGTTCTGGCAATTGCATTCCAGTTTGCTTAAAAATGTGTTGTTTCTTTTTTTTTTTTTTTTTTTTTTCTTCTTCTAAAAGCCTCCTTGACTTCTAGACTGAGCTGAATCCCCATGCATAGTGTGGAGTTCTTGAGCCTTGGTAGATGTTTAACCACACCACTGTGTATGAAACTAATCAGGCAGGAAAAAAAAATCCTTTCTGGTCATTGCAGTGTTACCTATTAACAATCTTAAACTGGAGGAATAAAAATGTTTCAATGAAAGCTGAGAGTATGCTACTCCTCTTTTTACAGATACAACAGTTTAATGAAATACAAGGCAGAACTGGAAGAGTTGGAAATAGTTTT
Source organism: Pterocles gutturalis (assembly GCF_000699245.1). Taxonomy (NCBI): domain Eukaryota; kingdom Metazoa; phylum Chordata; class Aves; order Pterocliformes; family Pteroclidae; genus Pterocles; species Pterocles gutturalis. Next base: position 9,667 of record NW_010124039.1, read on the forward strand.
AAAAGCTGAGAGAGAGGTTCTGCAACAAGAGAGGAGATCGAATGCAATAACCACTGGGGAAAATCAGAAGCTGAGGGAGGAACTGGACAGGTATGGGTCCCTTGCTAAATTATTGTATATATAATTAAAAAGTCAGTTATGCAAAACACACAGTTGTTTTGCTGTGTTGTTAACTGTAGTTCCGGAATACCTTCATTAATGTGTCTGTTAATTTTTCGCAATTTTTGTCTTGTTAATTTGATCATTTTGTTTAACTCATTTAAGATTATCAGCTTTGTGGACATTGTCAACAAATACTGTTATTTGGTGCTTCAAACATGGTCTGATTCTGGGACTTTTTCTCATTCAAAATAATCTTCCACATGCGGTTCAGTTCACAAGTGTTCTGTAATGAGCTGTTTCTCTAGGCAGACCTACAAATACCCAAAACCCCCAGTAATATCTAGAGTTGTGTGAAATGGTTCCTACCCAATTTCTTTCCCTTAAGGAGAACTGTGTTACGTGTTTTATACAATCTGATTTACTTCTAGGAGTTACCATTGCTGCTTATTTTCTGCTACTCAGAGAAAGCTACCATTTGTTAGTACTCAAAAGAGGCTTAATTCTTTATATTAAAAGTGGGTGTAGTGATTTCTATGATCACTGGATAAGTGTTAACTCATGTCAAAACCCTTTTTATGAGCTAGCATACGAACTTTGCATAATACAGCAGTGAACATAGACCCAACCACCCATTCCACCCCTCCTGTATCCCTGCTGCGGCTCTCTCCATTATAAGCAGTTCAGTGCCACTGTTCATACTACAAAGGCATTTTGAGAGATAGTTTGGTACAAATAAGGGGCCAAGGTCGTGTCAAGTTAAAACAATGTCACATCGAATCATACTTAAAAATAACATGTTAAGTTCAGTCACTAAGTTTCGTATGCTGTTCTAATTGTAATGTACTTTAGAACACTGCAGAGCTCTGCAAAGGAGGTTTCCTCAAGCTTGCTGTTTTCAACTCCGTTTCTCTAGGGACAAAAGAATATGTTACAAAACGTTGATTGCAATACTGGCAGAGAGCAAGGCTTAGCTGATTTGTCATCAGATACAGAACTTAAACTTTTATTCGTCTGTTTATTTAATTTTATGCCTTTCTGATTTGTAGATATTTTTAGATTTACCAAAAACTATAAAAGAATGCCACAGTATCATCTTACAACATTAGTGTCTCACAGTTCAGGACAGTTTCATTCTCACATTTCATGCATCAGTGTTCTTTATTCGTGACAAATAGAGCTGCCTTCACATCCAAATGCTCTTAAACACATCGTGCCTCAGAAATTTGTAGTGTTTCTTACACATTGAGGAAATAGCAGTTTAATGTTTCATCTATTTTCCTTTCAGTTCTTTTGTAGATTTGAAATATTTTATAATGGCATTACTGTTTTAGTAAGAGAATTTTATTGTATGCTTAGAATATAAATGTCTTTAGGAGTTAGTCTTTGGAGCTTAATGTTTGATTTAGTAACAGCTGCACACTGGTGGTGTGGCCTTTGAATGTGGGGTACTTTCTATGAAGTATCCTTCATAAGTCTGCTGGCTTCTTTGTGTTTAGGGTGAATTTCTTGCACAACCAACTGAAAGCAGACTATGAAGGGCTGCATTCACACACTAAAGAGCTGAAAACTTCCTTGAACAACTCTCAGCTGGAGCTGAATCGTTGGCAGGCTCGCTACGATGAGCTGAAAGAACAGCACCAGTCCATGGATATTTCTCTGACCAAGCTGGATAACCACTGTGAGGTGAGTAGCTGTAGGTAGGTACACTGCTGAGTTCCTGTTAGTGCTAACATTCATCATGTGAAGCTCTTGGGAGACTGTATATAGAAAGTCATGCTGTGTGGTCATAATAACACTCCCATATACTTTATGCTTATCGATTCATGTCCTAGGGTGCTATGCTATTGTGTTAACTTGATTATGGTGCACTTCCAGGGAAGCCAGATGCAGAGGAGAGATTAATCTATCTTGTTTAACAGCTGCTGTCCCGTCTAAAGGGAAATCTGGAAGAAGAAAACCATCATCTCCTGAGTCAGATTCACATGCTGAGCCAGCAGAATCAGATGTTACTGGAGCAGAACATGGAGAACAAGGAGCAGTATCACGAAGAACAGAAACAGTACATGTAAGAAACTGGAGATTTGAATTGTGAAACCTCAAGATGTCATCTAGCAAACAGAATACAAATCATCTATCAGGAGTAGAAGGACAGGCAGCAGAATGATAGGTCTACTTGATATCTGGTTAGAAAAGGGGATGTTTAGGAGGAAATGTATGTAATGGGAAGAGGCTACAAAATGTCTTTGCATTGCCTTACCATAAAGGGATGTTCAGGAGACACTTGGACAAGCACAGCTCTCTTCAGATAATATAGATTAACTCATGTGGAAAGCCTAGTTATAAAAGATGGAATGCTAAACCCAGTGGTACTTCTCAAAGATTTCTGAAGAGCTTGGAAAACAGTTGGTTGCAACAAAAATTTAGTCTTATGAGAGTAATTTTATATTTAATTCCTGAAGAACAGCAAATATTAATACTCCTCTAGTTTTTGTTATTTGCGTTATAAGAAATAATTCCTTTGATGTTGTCTTTAAGGATGCAAGTGTCAGCATACTTCACTGCATCCCCCATGCATAGGGTGACGCACTTAAGTGAGATACCCTATTTAAACATATTGTACATTTACAAAGAGCCCTGTTCTCACTGCAGTGAATTTCTCTTGTAGTTACGAAAAAAGGAAGAAGAGTGTTCTGAATCCCAAGAATTTTAGTCTAGGCACCTCGGGATGATGTGGGAGTTACTGACTGATTTATTTCAGTACTGGATTTATGGTTGAAATGTTAGAAATTGTTTACTGAAATTGGCTAAATAAAGGTCAGGTGTACTCTAACCATATTTATCCCAGTGTCTGACAGTTCTGTGACGGAGGTACGTTATTAGACCTCCTACTTGAATCAAAAAAGATTTGCTGATATCTACTGTGTACATTAATAAAATCATAAGTAAAAAAAAATAGATTACATAGCACTGCTGAAAGTGCTTTGACACTGCTTGCAGGAAACCAAAGTACTCTTAAAAAGATCAAATATTATTTACTTCTCTACTTGCAACAGAATAAGCAGAACAGGAACAAAATAGCTAGTTATCATGCAGACAAGTTCTAACTATGTAAGGATCTTAACCCTTGAGTAATTGTCAGTGATCTGTGAATGAGACTGAACAATCAGCAAACGAATTTTCAAGAAACAAAATAAAATTAATCTTAACAAGCACCAAACTAACTCTGCCTGAGTTATTAGTGAGTAATCTAGCACCAATCTGCTGTTGTTCTTTCACCTTTCATGCTTATTGCACAAAAATTGCCCATCAGCAAATGTGATAGGCTTTTGCATTTGCCCTTTCTAGGCAGTGAATGAGCTCAGTAGGATTCTGAAGGGTATACAATAGGAAGATATTTTCATCTCTTTCCTCTCCTGGTGGCTTTTGGTCTTCAATTTTTTGGTTATGCTTAATTTCATACAGATGGTTCAGAATGTGCTTTTACCCCTCACAGTGATAAGTTGAATGCCTTAAGGAGACACAAGGAAAAACTTGAAGAGAAGATAATGGATCAGTACAAGTTTTATGATCCTACTCCAAAAAAGTAAGTTCCATATGGGTTCAGTTTTGCTATTGTACAGATTTGTGAGGGTGAAAAAAGGGATCTCTGTAACTGGAGGTAACAGAAATTTAATCTGGAATAAGGACAGCGTCATATCCACTTCTCTCTTCACTCTCACTCTGTAAGCCATTCCCTGAAGCAGCAGGATGTGTTAATATAGAGCACGGTGCCTCATGTGGGGCCCTCTGTTTTAATACTGGAATCTGAAACAGTATTAGTTGGCAAAGAGTCGCTATGCCCTGAATATCATCTTGTCCCTAGCAGTGGGCTGGGACCCCCAATATAGTGACTTAACAGCAGTAGGAGCTTCCAGAGCTGCTCTTTCAAAGGAGATAGGCATTCCATCAGAGAGAAAGGACTTAAAATATATATATTTAGAACAACAAAAAAGAGACAAGCTAATTCCACAACACGTAGTTTTGACTGGTAGCCTTAGCAAAGAGAGGTATGCATCTTCAAAGTACATTTGATTTCTTTCCTTCTCAGTCTGTTCGTGTAGTAGAGATTTTCATGCTGTTAAAGTGTCTTATGTGAGTCCGTCCATATGTATAGTGTAGATTTCTAGCAGAGGGAATGGTTGTCTTTCACACATTTTCATGCTGAGGAAATATTTCTGTAAAATAATTTTTACTTTATGAGAGAAATGGATCTCAAGCTGTGTGAAATTCATGCTGCATCTTTCTAGTCAATTCATGACAGTAAACAAATAAGGATGTAGGGTGGCTTGATGACTTTAGCACAGCTGTAAACTTCTTCGGGGAGTATTTCTTGTAGTGTTTTATGAATCCCATTCTCAAAACTTGCTTTATCAGGAAAAACCACTGGATTGGAGCCAGAGCCTTAGTCAAACTAATCAAGCCAAAGAAGGACACTACAAGGGAGCGGTTGAAACCAGCAGCAGAAAGCTCTCCATGGCATTCTGAATCCCCAGAGACAGTAAACTCTCCATCTGCCTCCCAAAAACTGAAACATCAAGAGTCTCAGGATAATACCTCTCAAGGGTCAAACTCTATGGAAGAAAGAGAGAATCCTGGGGGTTCTTCAAACAAGGGTAAGGAATGCTCAGCCTAAAGTCATGAGCTGATAAGTATTTTTTAAAAAATATTTTAAAATATTTTT
>NW_010124040.1:0-18955 GCF_000699245.1 Pterocles gutturalis
GAAGAGCGTGAATGGTTGGTATTAAGTGTGCCTCAGGGAAAGAAGACACAGGGAGGCTCTTCCAGATATTAAACTGCCTTGACTTGGAATAATATTACTAACAAAACTCTCTGAATGCTTGATGTTGTCACAAGATGCACATGGCAGTTCTGTCACTTTAGGATGTCTCCCTCATTTTGTGCCAGTGTTTTTACACTGACATGAAGCAGAGATCACAAACTTTCTGATAATGGCTCTAGCTGTGACCTTTATTTTCTTCTAGGATGGTCTGATCTTTTACAAGGACCGGTTAAGTCATGGTCAGGCCTGATGTAAGGTACCATGTATGTGAAAGTACGTTTTTAAAAACTTCCTAGCAGCACTTCAGTTTACTAATTTGGTTCTGAAATATACGAAAACTTGTACTTTGAGTAGATGAGAACACAAACATATTCAAAAAAGGATTAAATTAGTTAATGGATAGAGGGGCCCTAAATGGATACCAAAAGGACTAGATGGGAATGTACCTTCTACGTTCCTAATATAATAATTGCGGATGCTGGGAAGCACGAGAAGTGGACCATACAGTGTCTAGACTTCTATATTCTGCCTGAATAGCTTCTCTGTTTGCCACTGTTGGAGACAGAGTCCAGGCCTAGATAGACCGCTCATCTGAGCCACTGGGGCATCTTCTCGTGGTCCAAATGTATCACTGAATCAAAATGTATCTCTAGGATGAAAGGATAAAGCCTTTTTGCCTGTACAGGATAAAACCTGTTTGCTTGCATACTCTCCCATGTCTGCTGTGAAAATCATGCAGACCTGTCCTACAATAGATTCATTCTTCTGTAAAATCTATGGCTTGATGTTCACTTGCTCCGTGCTGTTAACTCCGGTAACTGAACAGCAAGTGCTCAGCTTGACCAAATTCATTGGTGGTACGGACAGAAGGGCTGTGATGCCCCCCCAGCATGCTGCCTGCAAAACACATCATAACCATTCAGCCAGGAACACCTGAACCAAGTCCATAACCTCTAGCTGAAGGAGACCTATCTTTAGAAAATCATATGACTGTAACTATATATGTATGTATATTGCTATTGGCTTATGTACACATCTAGTTTATGTGGTATGTTGGGTGTAGTCAGATGAATTGTGATGCCTCTGCCTTGGAGGCTAAAGGGTATCTCTTCTGGGATAGCCTAGAGGTCATAATCCCAGAGGAGCTGGCAGGACAAAGCCTGCCCAGGTGGCAGCTGGAGCAGACTGGCAGGCAGGGCTGAGGTGCCCAGTCTGTCCACAGTCCCTGGGGTGGGGCAGTCTCTGTTAGGGGGAAGTGGTCATGTCTTAATTGTTTACATCTCTGTCCTTAGAAATACAAACTTCTACAGGGAGAAAAATTACTAAACAAGTAACAGTTCCTGTAGTAGATTACAAACCAGAGGAAGGAACGAGTGAGTTTTACCTAGAAGCATAAAAGAAGTGAGGCGCTAGAGGTGCCCCAAATCACTGAACGGGTAAGCCTTGGGGCATTCGTTTCCAGAGAGAAAGAGAACTAGCTTTCCAAGGTTTCAGAAGTCTTTCCAACACAGAGATGCAGCACAAAGTCAGGAATAAATGACTACCATTAAGAAGGATCTGTATGAACTGAAGCTAGGAATGTACAAGTTAAGCTTCAGTATTTACTTTGTTAGACAGTTTTTGTGTGTGTACATAAAATAAAGTATATGTCCATTTGTAGAGCTCAGCTTCCCCTTTCTTCCTCTACGGGCTACTGTAAGACCAAATGGCTTAACATTTCTCTAAATGTGACCGCTGAACTTTCCCCCACTTCTGAATGTATTTTAAGCTTGCTATTTATTACGTTCCTTTGTAGGTCTGATAGCAGACAGAAGTACATTGCTGATTTTAAAATCTCTGAAATGTACTGTAATATTTTTTTCCAAGAACAAGAAACAAACTTCATGTGCTTCAAATAGAATTAATTGTCTTTTGCTTATTTTGAAATAGATTTGTGAAGACTCTGACTGTGAAGCATGACGATTTGTTGTTAGGGATAGTACATTTGTTTTCTTGGTGTATTAATAATCACTAACCAATAAAACATAAGGATGTCACTGGTTTTCAGTGTACTAATGATAAGGTTTTGCATTTCCATGTAGAGTTTTGTTCCAGTCAGCTATAAATTTCTTTACAAGCTTGGGACTGACTCAGTGTCCTGGCTCAGCATGAGACACTTCAACAAATGTTCGAGTATAATCACATGGTTAAAAAACTGCTTAATGCTTACAGGGCAATTACTCCAAGTAGGTTTCAAAACATACTACAGATGGGGACCGATACTGTTATCCTAATCTTAATTTTGGGGAAACAGAGATAGGAAGAGATGGAATGCCTTACCCGAGGCCACAAAAATTCTAGTGGCAGCGCTGGAAATTGAGCTGGGTTTTCAGAGCCTTCTGCCTGCCTGTGCCCTCTTTAATGTCCTATGCTGCCCCAGAATGAAAACAGAGAAACTTAGACTTCAATAATCGTAATGAATTGATGGGAAAGTGCCTAACTGCAAAAGAGTAGTTTGTCCCTCTCACCTGTCTCAAAATGGGACATGGTAACATTTTTACAGAAAACTGTGATATAACACAATTTGAGATCAGAAATCAAAAACCATGTACGTATGTGTGTATACAGGTACATCAGAACTCGGCTTCACTGCAGTTTGGATAACAACATAAAATTAATGATGGGATTGAGCCAAAGATTAAATGATAGGTATTGGTTTAACTTGGTGTCTGCCAAGAAGTGGCTAAAGCAACATTTCATAATTCTGCTGCTAACAGCAGGATTGATACAGGCATTTTTCACTTCTTCCCCTAACCCCTCTTCTTTATTGGAGTAACGACAGCAGCATATGTTTATTTAATAAGCCCTTTGAAATGAGTTATTTCTGAACACCACTGTCAAGATACTTGCTATTCTGGTGCATGACAAGGAAGAAAGGATTTTTTTTTTTTTTTTTTTTTTGTTAGCTGGGACAGCTGTTAGCAATATCTACCTACCCATATATTTCAGCATAGGTGACTTCTGGACAGATGTAAATCGTAGCTGTAGCCAGCCAAGTAAGTTGTTGGTGTCTTTGCATGCAAGAACACAGTCTTGGAATTGGTTTACAGTAAATGAAGTTGTGGTGGATAGGTCTCACAGCAGTGGCACCTGAGGAGAAACTGAATCACACTGGCAGTCCTGTTTGCTGCAAAAGGTAACTTTTGTCTCTAGTATAAAAGCAGATCAATCATAGATGAATAGGTACGTGCACAAAACCTTACATTAAAATGTAATCTAGTTTCTGCTTCTAATTAATAAACTGTGAAACAGTCTTCTTGGCTTCTTTTCAGTTCTGAAGGAAATTGATAAAATTAAGAGCACTTGTCTTTGAGGACTGTCTTCGTATAACAGTGTTAAAAATACATATTCATTACTGGGCAACAGTGCACCTGCATTAAGAAATAGTTCTGTGAAATAAAATAGACGTTCACCTTTAAACAGGGTAAACTGCATTAAATGCACATGAAACAATCTGTTCTGCGTAAATGGGGAAATTATTCCCGTTTATTTTTTAATATCTGTAGTCAATAATAGAGATTAGTGTAGTTGGCATTTTGGACTCTAATGTTATAGAAATGTGTTTGGCAAAGTGATGCCAGAATTTAGGATACTACCTGCATCTTTTAAGGTGGGAGGTTTAGTTTTAGACAGCTCAGTCTCCCACTGCCAGCATCATTACTCATTTGGGTCATGAGTGAGACTTGGCTTGGTCCCGAGCAGTGTTGTATGAAGAAAGAGCCGTAGCTGTTTGCTTAATGCCTGATCCCGCCGAGGCCTGAAAGGTCAGCGCAGGACCTTGGGTCTGACCAGCTGCAGAGGCAGTGGAGGAAGCAGCTGATGCCTTCGGCTTGGCTTCAGAGGCACGCTGCCTTTGTGTGCTGTCTGAATGCGACCTGTTGCAATAATTTCATGGCTAAAGGTCAGAGATGTGAAGCTGGACAGTGTCAGCTATGGAAGCCATATGAGGACAAAGAATCCCAATGTGCTGAGTACTGTTAGAGGTTAATAGACTTTAGCAATAGGAAAACAGTTTTGGATATTTTTTTGTCATACAGAGCCCATGACTAATATGGAGTATGGGTCCAGGAGGGAGGTAAGCACAATAGCAGTGAGCATTTGGGATCCTTTGTGAAATTACCAGCTGAGGAGCTAATAGAAGAATCCTAATAGTTTAGAGGCAGCTATTGGTGATTAAAGGTGCCTCTGTAGTACAGTACTTTGTTCGTTCTCTGCTTTTTATCACAACCTTGACTCCTTTTTTTCATTTATTGGAAAATTTTTCTACATCAATTAAATCTTTCCATGTCTGCTACCCCTCACCAAAGAATTTACCAGGAGGAGGATGGCAGTCTTGAATGTTTTAGTCTCTAGGGGCTACCTGGGTTGTCCCTAACTGAAAACCCCTGCTATGGGGATGTCCTGGTAAGATTGTGGCTGTAGTGGTTGCTTTGCCTGACTTGTTGGAGAGCTGGGGAGCATGACAGTGAGAGTGTAGATCACACTGCTGCTGAGGCAGCTGTGGGTCAGGGAGAGCCAATGGCCACAAAATGAAAAGCTGCAATCGGAGATGAGCAATAGATTGTCAGTAGCGCTACTGTAATATGTCCACAGTGGATATTTGCTGAGTGGGCTCAAACACCAGTGAAAGGCTCCCGTTTTCCTCACCAGCCTGTCCAGCCCTCCCCTCCTGGGGACCTCCTGCCCACCCGGCTCTACCTCGCTTCCCAGCAGCTTGGCTCTCTCGGCGGGTGTCAACCCATTGGTCATTCCAGCCCATAACGCTGTGAAGTTCATCAGCCACACTTCCCTGGAGTTACCTGTTTAGGAAACAAAAGTGTTTATTCAGATGGATGCATAAAACTAGTCCTTACGTGGGAAAATGTGCGGCTGTGACCCAGAGCGAGTGATGTGCCATGCCTGTGTCTGGCACAATTCTGGGCTAATGCCCACAGGGCTTTCATCTTTATACTATATCCTCTTTCTGTGAGTTTGTCTTGACTTTTTTCTGTAGTCTTTTAATTTCCCCCTTGTCCTTTTGCTTTCTCTTCCTTTACTCTAGCTTGTATTCTTACAGCACTGTCTTCTCTCCCTTTTCACCAGAGAACATCACTGTTTCTCTTCCGCGGGCATAAACATGCACACACGTAACTCCCAAATAGATTTACATGCTATATTTGATAGCTTGCAACAGTCCTGCATGTTATCAGAGGAAGGGTGGCAAAAATGATGAATACCAGCAAAGATCAAACTAGTTATTGCTCACATGAGATGACCAGATACAGTTTTGTAACGGATTTAAGGCAATCCAACAGTGGACTGCTGCCAAAAGGGCTGGTCCCATTCCTTCCCCACTCCCTCTTTCCTCCCATGGGTTATCAGTAAGATAGTGACCTGGCTGAAGTTCAGTGGTGTTTCTCTGGTTTTGCTGGGTTCATATGGAGCTGGTGCAGCAAGGTCATGCTCTGAGGCTTTGCATTTGTTAGTGCCAACACAAGAAAGGTGCCGGGGAAGGACAGCCCGCGGCAGGTCTGCGCTTTGGGCGGCAATGTAGTCCTAGAAGAGAGTTATCCAACCATTAAACACGTCATCTTCTGACAGTAGTTATATTACAGAGTGATAAGATATTATGTATCTACTTTAAGTATTTATTTATCAAGAAAAAAACTACAAGAATTTTAGTTGTAAGAACTTTGGGCAAGACTAGCTCTTCGCCAGCAAAAAGTGCAATCCTGATGCCTTACAAATGACAACCAACTAGGCTGGTTAGATAGCTATACTTACAAAGAATCTGTCTGATAAGTGCTTGGGAAAAAAACCTGCCTACGCCTAACAAAAAAATCAGGACTGTTGCTTTTGTGCCCTAACATATCAAGCATCTCTTCCAGGTTTTTGGGTTTTAGATTCTTGGAAAGAGTAGTCTATTATAGGGGAAAAAAAAGGCCATGAAAGAGGGTGATAGCCTGCAGATGGCCACGGTGCTCTGCTGTTTAAAGAACAGGGCAAAACACTTCTCAGTAAACACTAACTAGCCTTGGAAATAAAGCATTTCTGGTTCCAGGGAACGTGTGGTAATCTCGTCTACAAAGAATGTGAACTAAAGTGGGAGAAAACTAAAATGGGATGTCAGGCTGAAAAAAAAAAAAAATCTCTACAAAAATGTTGTTTTGCCTGGCAGTATTTCTGGATTGCTTCCCAGCAGTTACCTTCCCTGGGAGCCTCCGTGGGGCACAGGGAGGATCCGATCTGTAGCTGGTTACATCTTTGCCAAATAATGAATAGATGTATTACTCTTCAGATTTCAAACTTGAACTGGGTTTTCTTGTGGGAATTTTTAAGTAACGGTGGGAGAAAAGCATGATCTGAAATTCAGAGGTACAGACAGCCTTGTGAATTCAGCATTTCTTCCTGTCGGGTGGATGCTTCGTGTTTCTTCTCCCAGAGAAAAGCCTTCCAGTATAAAGAAATTATATTCCATCCAAAAAGCAGCAAACATTGTAATATTTGTATTCCCACAAAACTCTCTCAGCAGGGTGATGATAGTACAAGCTAAGCAAGAAAATAAAGTCTTTATTGTGAGCTCTTGTTTTGGAGGTGGATTCCTCTTCCCTGTTCACATAGCAGCCCATTTCATTTGGTATAGATTTTTTTGGGGGAAAAATATCAAAGCTTGTCTGTTTCTACAGCAATCTGCAGTGGAAGTGGGGTCTACAGCTGGGGCTGTAGACCTAAGGAGACAGATGATCTTTGGCATGGATGCTGCTGAATGCTTCAGAATTTGTTTTTCCTCTGGAGGTGTGTGTTTGCCTCTGTCAGCCGTTCCTTCGCCATGAGCAGGCACTCTGGGCAGAGAAACCAAGACTTGGCACCAAAAGTGGCTGTGAAAACTGCACTGCAGAAGTATGGTAAACAAACCCAAGTCAGTAACATGAACTAGCTGTTCCTGTGAACAGATAATAGAAACCAGAAAGAGACTCTGAAACTCTCATTTGCAAAATCATGTCTGTCACGAGGAAGCAGACTTGGCTTCCACTTAGTTTTTGTACAGGTTAAACTATGGCAACTATCTGTTGTCCACAACGTGAATGCAGTCAGACCAGTGCCTGACCCTGCTCTCTCTCCGATGTCAGCAGCTTTAATTCCTGCCAGCAGGTTTGCGCTGCACTAGTGGTACTAGCAGAATTAAAACAGTACAGTGGTCGTGTGTAGGCACACGCCATGGCACCTAACAGTACACCTCTTATTCCAAGTATTTGGTCCCTGTACATAAAATAAAAGGTCACAGCTGACCGTTTTCCTTATGGTAATGGTCCTACAGGTGTACATTAGGTATATGTATTAATTTTACCTCCCATCTCCATGGCCTTGGCTGAGAAAGTTGTACAAAAGGCTAAGGTGATTATCCAATTTCTAGCCTTCATCACAAGGACAGAGATTAACTTTGCAAGAGGGGAAAGACCCCCTCTACTTTTTCTCTTTAATGGCCGTTCTGGTCATCGTAGTCCCTGCAGTCCTTTGGCTCACCCTTTGCCACCCCTTCTGCACCACCTAAGGAATGGGAACAAGCATGCGCTACAAATAGTGTGCAGGTCATCCGTGGGGAGCCAGTTGTGACCATTTAGGCTGGAGGAGTGCCTTGGATCCCAGTACTGTTTGTTGAGGGAAACGGGTTATCCAGGGCAAAGTTTGAAAAATAAACATGAAAATAAAAATCCTGGATAGCCAAAAAGGATAAAAATCTCTCACCTTCTACCATAAGGGGACAGAAAGATCAGATCATTCTTAATTTTTGTAGTGTTTTACCCCCACAAATAAAAAAGTAATACACTTCAGTCTCTGGGCTTAGAAAAAAGAACATCGCTAACCTGTGATTTTGGATAGCGTTTCAGATCCTTCCCAATTCAGCAGGTAAATATAGGACAAGCCAATAAACAACTATTATATTCCTTTAAGACCATTCCTGTTTTCAAATTTATTTGCAATCCTTGAGAACTTTGGTAATTCAGAAGTGGAAAGATTTATGCTTTGGGGTGGAACAAAAGAAATACTTTGCATTTTTGCAATCCTTACCACCACAAAAACTTTGCCTGTGTGGCATTGCCATCTGCTGGCACCGGTCTGAGGAGCCTCCCAAGTCCCTTAGTGGAGCATGCTGGTGAGGTTAGTCTCCTTTCAGAGGTGTCTTTCAAAGGCAGGATCTGAGTGCCCATTCACAGTTGTCTTGATCCACGTAGTGCTCATGGTTTGATTTGTTTTGACAACAGAGGATCTTTTATGGACAGGGGTTTGTTTTAGTACAGCTTTAAAAGCATTAGAGGTCTTTGATAATCATTCCTTTTCCAGTGAATATTCTAAGAAGCCATCTTCATTTTCATATAGGACCTGTCCTTTGAAGATGGTTGCATTAAATATCAGTGCAGTATTATATGATATGCTCTGAAGTAACAGAAATCTCCTTTTTTCTTTTTTTTTCCTAGTGTCACCTGATTCACTATCTGAGACTCAGCCATCACTTGATAGTTCTGAATTATTTAATTTGTACCTTTGACAAGCTGAAGTCTGTCTCCTCTGAAGACATTAACATCACAGATACTGTTTTTGATGGTGTGGAAGTCAGAGTGTTTGAACCTCCTGCAAAGCGAGATGAAAGGCTCAAGCGCAGCGTTATTTACATCCACGGAGGGGGCTGGGCCTTGGCAAGTGCAAGTATGTGTCTGCCAGTAATTAAATAGGATTCTGGTCTGGTTCTCTCCTACCAGGAGAAGCCAAAAGCTGGTTTGACAATTTTGCTAAGATGTACCTGAATACAGTAGTAACTGTCTCCACTCTGGTAGATCAGCTCTAGGAGGTGGGGGGGAAAATATTGTGAACATACAGCAAAAATGCACCTCTTACCTGCCCATGAGCTGTAAAAGGACCAAAAGGCTAATTTTGTTACATCCTGAGAGGACAAAATAGCTTATTTAAATTCCTGGGAAGCCTGGATGCGCTGTTTGGGCCAGTCTCCCATTTTCTATGGTCATGTGCAAATGTCAGTCCTCTGATGAAGATCCAGTGACTATGTGTAAGAGTTTTGCACCATTTTCACACAATGATTAGTAGAAGAGTGGTCTGAACAACACTGCAGGTAACCGCATTGCTAATGTTTAGCTCTTAACTACCACGTACTTGGAATACATGGAATACATGCTGCTGCTCACAGACAACAAGCAGTGTGACGAAGGAAACCAGTAGAGGTGGGTTCCCATCCCATGGTCTGGCCACCTACCTTAGGGAACCACTGCCACCACTAGCAGAAATTACGTTGAAAATTAGTGCTTTTTACTCCAATGATGAGCCACAAACATGGACAGAGAAAGTGAGGTGTAGCTATGGGCAAGGATAAGCTAACCACTGATCCTACCGCATCATATGAGAGGAGAAAAGCCTTGTGAGGGGAAAGGGCATATGGTTCTCATGGCTGCTCCAAGATCCAGATCCGATAGGAGTCTTGCCTCTTTGCCTTCCCCGTTGCTCCTGCGACATCATGAAATCCATACAGCCCTGATGCATCCCATGGCTTCATCTGTAGAAACAGAACATTAACACGGTTTACTGAAATGTTCCAAAACAAAGACTGTAGTGATTGCATTTGGACTAGGCATGTGTAAGTCACTTAGGCTATGACTTAGGTGAAATTTAAGTTTCTAAATAACTTTAAAATCTGGCCTTCATGTGCATTTGGAAATCCCAGTCTCTTTGTCCTAAAGCAGTTAAAAATTTTGCTCCTCTTCTACAGAGGAACGGTGCTTTGAGATGGGTTTTCTTAAGCCTGCCTAAGGGATGTTTGTTACCATCCTGCCCACCTCATTTGTTCTGTAACAGTTGGCATATAATTCTTGTGTAAAAAGTTTATATTAAATTACCACACTTTGGATGGCTGTAACTCAGCTGTGTCAGATGCTATCCTCGAGTCCAAGATGCAGATGTTAATGGCACAAATGTTACAGCTAAATATTAAATTCTAAGACTAGATACTTTAGAAAACATTTAGTGTCTTAGTATATTTTATAGTACCGGGAACCAACAATTAACTAACTGGAAAGGAATAAAATTAAAGAAAATCAGTCCACTGATAAATTGGATAGCTGTGATTAATCCTCCCTTAAATGAGTAGCTCGGTTGACATTAATAGGGCAACTCATTTGAATCAAAGCAATGCATGTTATAATAAAATGAACAACGAGTAGTGACTCATACAGTCATAACTGTTTCTGGATGCTAATGCCCCCAAGCCACTGGGTAGCTTAAATTTTGCCCATCTGAGAGAATTGTGATAGGTGGATGAAATGACATGCCCCAAGTCACCAAGAAACAGATGAGAAAGAAAGCATTAGGCTGCAGGAGTTCTCCAGGCGTGAATTATGTTCCTTGTGCTACAGTATGCATTTGGCAGTTTATCTATTGCAAGCTGATCTCATTTATTTTGCTTATATTTGTATGATATCTTTATATTTTCTGAGAAGGCTTACGTACGGTTTTGAGAATATTGACATAAATGGACTCCTATGTCTGTAACACCATGTCCTTTCATTCCAGGAACAAGCCTTTATAACAATCTCTGCAGAATCATGGCTCAATCTCTCAATGCTGTCGTTGTCTCAGTTGAGTGAGTAGCCTAAAACTGATTGAGTAATTTTAAGGTATTAGAAATACGTAACATCGTTCTTTTAGCTTTTCCCTTGTTACTGGCTTGTGTATAAGGCTTTAACTTGTACAGTAATTCTCTTTACCAGTCTGATATTTTTACTCTTTAACCCACTAAACAATTCCAAGATAAACAAACCTCTCAACTAGCTAACTACATTACCTAGATGACTCCAACTTGATTGGTACTTTTCCCATCCTTATTGTCCACGTCAATATTTTCTTTTGCAAACCCAATCATTTGATATAACTGCTCAAGTTTCCCACCTGCAGTTGATTACATACCAAACCCTGTGATCTAATTGTAACTTAATTATATGGAATTGATGTTACTCATTCAATACTTACAGTGTAATTTAAAGGGTCACTTTTTTAAACTTCTTTGTTGTTTATTAGTAGAAACAATGAAAAGATAAAAAGCAGCTGTTGGTTATTCCAGACTAGTAGCGATCACAGTATTGAAAAGTTCCTTATTATTCCTTTTCTAATTTATGGTGGTATAATTCTGCATGTTGGTCTGAGTTATTGTTTACCTCTTCTCCTTAGCCATTATATCTTTCAGTCAAGGCGTTTGTACTCAATTAGTGAAGACTAATTAGATTTCTCATTGGTTTAATTACACGTCTTGCTTTCATGATGTATGCACAGTCTGTTACCCAGTTTTGCAAGGAGTTCCCAAAGGCCTCGCTGGTATTCCTTTGTAGCTGATGCAATATATAGATTGTTTTCTGAAAGCAGATCAGATTTAGAGTTTGAAACACTTTTCGTGTAACCTAAGTTTAAAATTTATTCAGCGTATGAAATTTTTTTTTAGCTTAGATTCTGAAGACAATGTTTTGAATCATAAAACTGGATTTTGTTTTGCTTGTTTTGCTCAGCTCTGCTGTGAATATGTAAAGTCTGTAGATTGAAAAGCTACAAACAGAAGACATGCTTCGTGCCATAAGGCCTAGTAACAACTCTTAGATTACAAAATATTCAGTAAATATGAACAGACTTCTCCTGCACCATTATTTAGAAACTGAGAAAATCTTGTGAATGGGACTCAGCTGCTATCTGTTCCTGGGCAGACTGTTTATTCTCTGTGCATCAGTCTCTCCACCTGCACACAATGGGTATATTCCTGCTCCATTCCTCGGTACAGGAATTCTTGAACCTCTTGCAATGGAGCAAATTGGTATTACTTCACTTCCTGGCTATCGTTCATTTCACGACACAGAGGTATAGCAAGGTTCATGCTGTGGGGTGTATATGACAGATTCTCCCTCATACTAGTTAAGGTTGGATTTGGATCAGAACCAGGCTGATTGTAATGAATCCCTTGCCAAGGGTGTTTTAAATATTCATTCATTTTTATAACGTATGATGAAATCCTCTATTGGGAAATCCTTGGGAAGTGCCTCACAATTTTATAGTATCTTGGTATTATTCAGATCTAGTAGGTGCATATTAATCTTTCAGAATTAGAACATTAATTATAAGATTAAGTCTTACGTACGGATTACACACCTCATATTTTTCCCATGGTATTTATCCTAATGAATTAGTTATTTGCCTTTAAGGAATACCTGATATAGCCTATTAATCCTGAAAGAGAAGTACACTGATGGTAATAATTGTATCTCATCTCTTTTCTTTTGTAGATACAGGCTGGTACCAGAGGTGTGCTTCCCTGAGCAATTCCATGATGCTCTTCGTGCTACTAAGCATTTTTTGCAGCCTGATGTCTTAGCTGAGTATTCAGTTGACCCAAGTCGAATCGCAATTTCTGGTGATAGCGCAGGAGGAAATTTGGCAGCTGCTGTGTGTCAGGAGGTAACATCCAGTGTCTGTTATATATTACACTACGACAGTCCCTAATTTAGTGATGCATATAGGTTGACAGATTCTTTGTGCTGCATCATCACAAGGTGATGTGCCAACCCTAAAAACAGAATGGTAGAAAGCCAGCATCTAGTCACTTTACAGAAGAAAAATTAGTCAGTCGCAATATGAATCACATAGCTTGCAATGTCTTCCTACAGTTACGCGTTGTTATGGGTCAGATTTTAAGAGTAAGTAGCTAAATGACTTCGTTTACCCCTTTTGCTGGTGAATTTTTATTTTTCTAAGTAGGTAACTAAGGTACGTGTGTAATTTATCAATTTAGCTTCGTATTTTTAGATGCTTCTCTCTGAAGATATATTTTTATTTCTTTCAATTACAAACAAAGGGCAAAAAATACAATAAATGAAGCTTAATTCTTTTGGTAAATTGTCTTCCTGTAGCATTTTGCAATTTTAAGGAAATTTCTTTTGTATATCTCCAGCTTAAATGTAATCTGAATTTAACCTAGTAAAGATTTTAAAGGCAGCCTGAGGCAAGTAATAATATTTTTCATGGTTGAGGGAAATATTACTATTAGCTTTTTCGTATTGCCATAACCATCGGTGATAAGAAAGCAGATACCATGTCCAGACAACTAATTATCATGACAACCTTGCAATATTGAATTAGGGTGAAAAAATTAATAGGGGACAGTTACACTAAAAGTTTCAATATCTAGGACTGATAAACATGACAGTACTATGTTTTGGAAGTTTCCCTGATGCATATTTCTTTTTAATAAAATCAGTGATGTAGGATTGTTTCAGGGAGAGGTTACATACATTAAGATCCTTCAGCCTGCAAAAGAGACAGACAAGATGAGACATGATAGAGAACTGTGTATGTCATGTAGAAGATGAAGTAAAACAAGTGTTTGCTGATTCTTCCAGAAACAGATTAGGGGGTACCAAATTTATAATTGGTAGGCTCAAATCAAATGCGGATGTCAGTTCCAAGGCAAACACAGAGAGGTGCTTCTGTACCTGGTGAGACTTTGCTAGAGAAAACTGTGGATGCCAACAGTTTGCATATGCTCAAAAAAAAAAAAAAAGAAAAAAATTAGATAAATTCATGGAAGAAAACTCCTTGAAAAACTGTTAAAAGCAAGAATAGCTCCTTTGATTCAGGAAGTCCCTTCAGTTGCCAACTGTTAAACTGGGAACTGCATTAGCAAAATGCCACTTTACACTTTTTTTTTTCTTCTTACACCCTTCAGTAAACTTCTGCCACTGATTTCTGTTGGAGACAGGATACTGGGTCTCTGCCTGACTGGCCATCCTATTAAGCGAAGAAAATGGTCAGGCTGATAATATTTCAGACAAAAGAGCAACATTATCTGCATAAAAGCAGAATTCAGCCTAAAAATTGTCGAATGAAGGGTTGCTTATATGAAGTTCTGGGCTGATATTGTGATGTTTTCTTCATAATCCCAATTCTGTCCTGTGTTCTTCCCACAGCTTAGCAAAGATGAGAATTTGACCATCAGACCGAAACTTCAGGCCTTAATTTATCCAGTCCTTCAGGCATTTGACTTCAATACACCTTCTTATCAGCAGAACATGAATATGCCCGTTCTTCCTCGTTATGTCATGATCAACTACTGGATAGATTATTTCAATGGTAATTATGACTTGGCTCACTCGCTGCTGATTAACAACCACACTGCCCTTGATGTTGGCCAAGCTCTCTCTTTCAGAGGACGTCTGAACTGGACATCTCTGCTGCCTTCATCATTCAAAAAGAACTACAAGCCTGTAATACAAACCACAGGCGAGGCTGAAATCATCCAGGAGATACCAGCGCTGCTTGATGTACGAGCAGTGCCACTGCTTGCAGAAAATGAAACTCTGCAGCTGCAGCCAAAGACTTACATCCTGACCTGTGAGAATGACGTCCTGCGAGACGACGGGGTGATGTACGCCAAGCGCTTGGAGAACGCCGGCGTGGAAGTCACGCTTGATCACTTCGATGACTGCTTTCATGGCTGTATGATATTCACCATTTGGCCTACTGATTTCTCTGCGGGTGTTCAGACCAGAAACAGCTATATAAAATGGCTGGATGAAAACCTCTGAAGAGAGAGAGTCTCTCCAGAAGACACAGAGTGCTCAACTCTGGTGTCTCTTATTGCAGAAGAGAACAATGAAAAAGTGCACTTTTCGAAATTCAGAGTTCCTCTATTCAGCTGCAGCTGCTGGGGGTTACAGACCACTAACTACAGCCTTCACTAGCTCCATTGGCCTTGCCCAGCAAAGGATTTTGAGAAATACTTTTTCAAACTTTGATTTTTTGTTTTTCACCTTCTTTCTGATGACTATCATCAAACATGAACAAATGAGCAGGGAGATCAGCATTCCTGTAGCATTCTTAACTGGCTGGAACTTTCAAGGTTTGACTCTTAATTAGGCAGAAAGGCCCCAATTTTCAAGTGATGTGAAGTAAAGCCATACACCTACATCTACATCAAAATATGTAAAAATGGGAGCTAGTTTCCAACAGTGTCCCACATCTGATGTCAAGGTGCGAGCACTCACTTTGACAGCAGAGCCATGCATTTGAATGTCAAGCATGGATTTAGGTGTTGGCTTTTAGGCACATAGACAAATGGCTCATTTAAATTTTTAAAAAACAAACACCATCTATTGTAGGCAGTTAAGATTATGATAGACAAGTCTCTTAGCCAAACATGTAATTCATCTTTGGAATTTGGGCTTTATTGCCTTTTAGTTATTTATATTTTATAAAAGCACAGGACTAAATATATTTTCAATAAAAAGTATTATAGCATTTATACAAATGTGTAGTATAAAATATTATGTGTAGCAGCAGAATCCAGGTTGCTTATGTGAGTGAACTTCAAAGCTGACTACTTATTTGGCTAAAGAATGTGATTCATCCATATTTAAAGCCTCAGTTGTATGACCTTACAGAAAATACTGAGCTGACTAAAAATAATCTGCTGTGTGGTTTGCACTAATGTTTGTAATTAATAGTAGAATTTTTTGTTTGTTGACTTCTCTTGTGCCTGTAGTGTTTATTATATTACATGTTTCCTGGAAGAAGGGAAGCAGCAAACAGAAGTGGGCTCTAATTTATACAGAAGATTCAAATCTGAGTTTTGCAGCTAAACTTTGTCTGTCTTGGAGGCTGACCCAAAAGGCTAGGTAAGATGATCTCTCTGTTGTGCAACACATCTCTACAGTTTGAGACAGTCTTTAATCAGACAAGCAGGACAGGGAAGTGAAACCACTTGTGACAGTGTATATTGTCCAGGATGCTCATGGCTTGCAGAAATGAAGGTTGTGTCAAAAGCCCAGTGTTTCTAGGCATAGAGAAGAGAAGAGAATGGCTGTCCCATGACTAAACTAGTGGATTAAATTAATCCTCAGCTTTACCACATACTTCCTGTGGGACCCCAGGAGAACAACTTAATCTTGTTATGCCTCACTTTCTTCTGAAAGAGAGGGAGTAGGAATTTCCTACCTCACAAAGGAGCTGTGGAGGTGAATTCACAGGTGCTGGTGAAGCCCAGGGATGTGACGGTGACTGGTGGGCACTGAATTGATCCTGTAGCTTTTGACATTCCATCCTCCTCGGAGCAGCCTGTCCCAGGATGGCTGGTGCTGCTGGGCTGTGGGTCCTCCTGGGCAGTTAGCTCATCTCTGTCCTGTACCATCAGGTGAGGCTTCTTGACTGTTGGGAGATCATGACAAAGGCTATTTCATTAGAGTATTTCTTTTGGCAGGATTCTGACAAGTTCTTTAATTTAAAAAAAAAAAAAAAAGGTACTGGTAGATCAACCTGCCTTCTGTCCTCTAAAATGTATACAGACCAGTCCACTTTCACTGGTACTTAAATTAAATCAGAGAATGGCTTTGCTGAATCATTGCTTCCTAGAAACATCAGGTTGTTAATGTGGTTGTATGCATTAAGAAAAGCTATTAATGAGACAAGGCCTCGATGTAGGCTCAGTCATGCAGGATGAAACTCATTTCTGGGCATAGGTTCACACTGAGGTCACAAGGCAAAGCTTTTTCTATAGTAGCTTGTTCTTCCATTTGGATCATTACAAAGACTCAGTGGAATTAGAACAGCTGAGTGACAATCTGAATCAGAATAAATTTTGGTCAAGATAGCCAATTAACACTGCAGAAGAATTCAAGCTTTTTTTCTGGATTTAAACCCTCTTTTCTCCTTTCCCCCAGACACCCAACTTCAGTAGATATAATTTATACTTAAAACAGACAGCAACCAAAGTTATGTCCATTCAAAAAACAAATTGCTAATCTGCTCCAGAGTCCTTTCTGCTGTATGGAGACATTTACCTGACTTTAAACTATGATTTAAAGAGTAAAAAAAATATTGTTACACTGAGTTGTCACAACAGGCTTCTTCTTGGCTTTCCCACTTGAAGAGTAAACCCATGTCAGAAAAGATGTAATTTATATCCACTTGTTGTCATTAAAAGATAGTATTAACTGCAGTAGTGGAAAAAAAAAAGTGCTTAATATTGCTATAAATTCTATAATAATTAAGTTTGCCTGAGAGCTGTCTGCAAAGCTTTAGATCAGCATTTGTTTATAGCTAAGTTACAAATATCGACTATGAAGCTATAATATAATTGCTGCTGTTTTTTTTTTTAACTGAAATGAAATGGAGAGCTGGAATATATATTCATGGAGTTGGTTGTAAATTTCCTTCATGCACTGAAGCACATTAAAGTCTTGGCACAAGAAATGGTAGTAAGTATATAGCTGGACTGAATGTGTTTACGAAGTCGTCACCAGCTTGACGTGACATCCAAGAACATAGCACAACTTGGATGAGGTGTTACAGCATTAACTAGTTGTGTTAAAACGTTGACTACTTTAACCATGCA
Organism: Pterocles gutturalis; assembly: GCF_000699245.1. NCBI lineage: Eukaryota > Metazoa > Chordata > Aves > Pterocliformes > Pteroclidae > Pterocles > Pterocles gutturalis. Next base: position 17,510 of record NW_010124040.1, read on the forward strand.
GCTATATGGTTTAGTACGTGATAGCTGCAAAGATACGTGATGGATCCTATCACACATAGAAAGAGGTCTGAGTTCCAGATATAAAAAGACCTTTTAGTGTATAGCCACACTTGATTAAAATTCATTGTAAACCTTGAAGTAAGTGTTAGTTCAAACTCACCTTTCCTCCTTCTTTACTTTGTTCTGCTTTCCACACAGTTCCTGTGCCCAAAGTTTGAAGTTTTGGGTTGTTTCCAGCTGAGCTGCTGCGAGCTCCCAGCAGCAGAGCACTAACTCAGCTGAGAGCTCAACCAGGGCCAGCAGGCACGGTTACAGAAAGCTGGTGCCTGCTAGCAAGAGATTAAGGTTATACATGTTGCAACATCTTGATTTCTTCATGTGTTTAATCCTCCATCTCCTGAAATGTTTCCTCGGGCGTACCCAGCACCTCCATTCCCTGGTTATTTCACAAAGCAGTTTAGGGCGCTTTGCACATTGTAGGACCGAGTGTTTGTAATATGTCACCAGTGTGTAGTAAAAAGTCTTCTAAAAGAAGATACTCAATAAATTTGTCTGCATTTCATTAAATCAGAGTGCGGCTAGCTACTTTGTGACAATAGCTTTTTTTTTTCCCCTCCTATAATTAGATTTATCTATCCATTGCAAGAATATCTTACTAATGATCATCAAAATATTCAAATGTAAGCTTGAAACAAAGAAGCTCGTGTAACAGAACCTATAGTGATTTGCATCCTACTTTCATGGACCTGGGACCTGTATTAGCAGATCCCTAGTATTTTGGCCAATATTTGCAGGAATAAATGGAGGGTTTTGTTTGCCTAGCTTCGAACCTCTTAAAGGATGGGTGTTCAGCATTTCTGGAAACCCAGACCAATTTAAAGATGTTTCATTGTGCAAACAAGCTAAATTTCCTAACCATCATCTAAGGAATTCCAAAATTGCATCCCTAGGCAAAGCACAAGGGCCGCTGTGGGTTGAAGTCCTACAAACTACAATGAAATGCTTTGTCTTTAAAACATTCTTTTGTAGTGTTTGGGCCTCTATATTTTTTTAATTAGGTGCATCATGGGTATCTTTTTTTAATCTCTTACTAAGCTGTATTAGAAACTTTTTCAAATAAAAATATCCAAGGTAGATTAACCTGTCTTAAACCTTTTAAGCTGCTATGATCTGTAACAACAATGTTGTTAGGAAAAACAAAATAAAACTACCGGGTTTAATATTCTCTTATTTATGATGTTCAGAATCCCAAAGTACAAAATACTTGATGTGAATGCATTCAGTATCTGATGCATGACCTTTTTTTGCTTCTTTCCCAGTACAGGGGAAAGATCTTGTAAGATCTATTTAGCAACTGTGATTGAAATGTGCTATCAAAATGAAGAACAAATAAATAAAGTGAAATATATCTGTGGTGTTTTTTTTTTTTTTCCCACACATGTACAA
>NW_010124041.1:0-9191 GCF_000699245.1 Pterocles gutturalis
CACGTCGTTGCAGGCGTGTTGCTAGAGGTGGCTTTGGCCCCCCGCCTGTAGCAAACCCGGAGTAAAGCGCTTGGGCCTCTGTCGGCGGGAACGCGTCGGTGCCCGCCGGGAGCTGGGTTCTGGGCGGATCGCGGGTGCCCTCTGATAGGGCTCGCTTTTTGTGGGGTCTCGGAGCCTCCTGGTGCTTCTTGCCACCTTTTGCTGCTGTCTCATGGTGCCTAGGAAGTTGGCTGTGAGGCTGCACGCTGATCTTTGTGGCTGAAGTGCTTTGCTGTGCTTTTGAAATACTAAATCTGCCTCCAAGAGAGTAGGTCTGTTAGACACGGGTCGTTCCTGTGGCTTAGTCTTAAGCATGAGCCAGTGAGCATCTGCATGAGACCCAACTTGCAAAACTGAAGCAAACAGGCAAAGGGACAGTGAGTACACAATGAAGCTTTTGAAACCATACTCTAGGGAAAAAAGCCCCGACATATCACTAAAGAAAAAAAAAAGGCTACTGAGCCATAAATTCCTGTTAGAGCTGGGTTGCAGTGTCTTCTCTGGAGATATGCTGTCCAACTCTGAGGCATCTAATTCCTTCAGTATGTTCAGTTACGAAGTTAGCTGACAGAAGAGCTTTTGGGCCTTCCTGGGATCTCAGTTTTAAAGAAGGGGCTTTTCTGAAAACTTCCACTGTGGTCTGTGAAGGCTGTCAACCAAAACCTTTTTAGAATTTAAAAAAAATTCCGAAACCTGTCTGAAGTTGCTGAATATGTCAGCTTCCTTTTCTGTTTTGGGAGGAGGTTATTTCAAGTCTTTATTACTGTGTTTTTTTCCCTGATGGCTGGATGTGTACAACATTCATAACATTAAGCTAGAGAGAGCTATTCTAGCTAAAACTTTCCTCTTTTGCTGTACCTGAATACACATCCAAATGGTTTTCCTTTGAATTTATTTTTTTTTACTTTGTCTGTAAAGTCTGAATAACCAACCCCTTAAAAGTATTGGAACACTTTAAGCAGCTACCCATTCGCATCTTAATCTTGACAGTATGTGGATGAGTATGAAAAGGGGGTTGAAAGACAAATTGTAAGTTGTAGTATTAGCATTTACTATTTCCTCCCTTATGTAAGTTTTCTCCTTGTCTAGCATTTTGACAAAAAGAGGACCTTCAGTTTCCTGTGCATAAGTAAATATAAGTGTTTGCACTTTGGTTGTTTCCTGGTGCCATTCACATACTTGCTTCTGCTATGCAATGTTTGATATAAATGCAGTAGGATGAAATATACCCATGGATGTTATTCTGTCATTTCTGCAAAAATACCAGTGAGGTGATGTGTAATTAATAAGTCACTGGTCTCTCTGTCAAGGTGTCAAGAGAAGTTTTCTTGACTGCTGAGGGTTTTATGCCCGAGGATGGAAGTGGCTGCATTGTGGGTATGGAAGATCTTCCAGAGCAGGAGTGTGTGTGTGTTGCTACAGCAGCTGGAGACATCCTACTGTGCAATCTCAGCACGAAGCAGGTAACGTGGCAGGAAGGACACAACAATACTGTTTTAATTTCTTCAGGGGGCAGTTGTATGTTTATTACATACTGAGCTGTGGTTAGTCTCCCTTTTGTGGGCAGATGAGCTGATTTTTTTGGGAGCCTTGGGCAGGATGAAGGACAGAATATACACTCCATAAAAGAACAGGGATTGAAATGGTGGCTTGCCTGTCAAGAGCCCTCGTCCTATGTGTTTGCTCAGGGAACTGCTGGCACACACCCCGCAGCACAGAATCGACTACAGAAAGAGGGTGTTGCTGAAACTAGGTACAGAGTAGAGTAATCCATTCATTACTCACAGCAGAGCTACCTTTTTATTATCAGTCAATACAGAACATCATGCTGACATGACTTAACTGAAGAGAGGAGGAAGTGGTGTGTGTTGTGATTTGAAAAGTATTTGGAGCAAAAAAAGCCCTAGAAAACACTAGAGGGAAACCAAAATATCTTAGCTGAGTAAATATGTCAGGAACTGAGATACTTGCTTCCTGTTCGTTCCTCAGTGTCAGATTTGTACAATCTACAGCAAGACACTTAAGCACCACAGCAGCACCCTCTGAAATCTGCATCAGCTCCCACAATACCAGCCCAACAATACAGGTGTAGGTAGGCGTGAGATGACAGTGGTCAGATTGTGGTTGTTTGCAGCTCACCTGTTTTGGTTCTTGTTTGGGTTTGATTTGCAGGTACCACTTAAATATACAATCAGCTGTATCTGAAAAACGTGTCCCATATTGCTATTCAAAACATGTCATAAGGGAATAGAGATCAACAAAAGAAGTGATACATGAGACTTTCCTTGCATTGATATATGGGTCAGAGTTGAGGTTTAACTTCAGATCCTTTATTTCAAGACTTTTTAGCTTACTTTCTCAGTTATAGAGTTGTGTTCTTTGGTGCAGTCTGGGCACCAAGAAAGAAGTCTTGAAAGTTAATCTGCTTGTTCTGAAACCTTTTACATGTGGATGATGGTTACTCTGCTCACTGGTGCCCAGTCCCACTTTGTTTACCTGAAAAAATTGTGACATGCAAGCTTAATTCCTTGAATGGCATCATCTGGCTATTTATCACCGTTATTCTGTTCCATGCCTTTTGCAAATTAGGATAAGAGTGCATGGCAGAAGTTCTCTGGCAACTGCTATTGCTTATATATTCATGATGGTCCAGGAAAATGGGCCCAGTTTTTCATAAACTTTGAAGTTAGTGCAGCTATATACAAATGTCACATTCAGCATGGATGAGGTGGTAAGAGTTTTAGTGGATATAGTGTCCCCTAACTGCATGTTGGAATTCTCTAGGTAAGAACCATTATGTCTGTGTTTTGTGACTTCAGTATGCTTACCAGTATAACCACAGACCCAATCAGGCAATATTAGTATTAACACTCTACATGCTGATGTAAGACTGAGAGTTGCAGAATAAAGCTCTTATTGCAATTGTGTATGGTAGAAAATGCTGTTTTCTGCATTATCTGGGCTACCGTACATAATCTGGAACCATCTTTAGTTAGAAATGGTTCTTTTGTTTCATTCAACACAGAGGGTGAAGTAAGACTTGTGACTTTTCTGAGTAAGAGAGGATTTCCCTGCCTTGGTGACTGATTGCTTTTGTGATGGGATGATGATACACTGGTGTTCCTGCACTCTGTGGTCTTATTTTGGTCTTGCAGGTGGAATGCGTTGGAAGTGTGGACAGTGGTCTGAGTACCATGAGCTGGAGTCCTGACCAAGAGCTTGTTTTGCTTGCAACAGGTATCAACAACAGCCTGTAAGCTTTCTGCCTTTAGGAGTGAAACTCACCAAAACAAATGGCCAAAACATAAAACACAGTTAAGTTTAAGATAGAAGAAGCAAAGTACAAAGTTATGAAATTGGGACTAAGACTTAAAGAGATAAAAAACCCCACCTGATGCTGTATGTGAGATTTAATTCCATCATCCAAGGGGTGCTTTGGTGATCCAAGCAGAAGCTGTTCAGGCCCAAAAAACTGAGTTTTCTAGAACAATCATTAGTCTTTCAGATCTTCCAAGGAAGTGTATTTGATCTTGCTTCTAAAACATAAAGACTTCTGCTTTATATCCCCATTTGATTTCTCAGTAACAAAAACTGTTTCCTGTACTTCTGTAGGAAATACATCTGTCACTGGCTCAACTTACTTACATGTGTGTTTTACCTAGAAAATAAAGTTATCCTCAAGCAGAACAGAATCACGGAATCCTTGAGGTTGAAAGGGAGTTCTGGAGACCACCTATTCCAACCCCCTTGCTCAAGGCAGGTTATCTGGAGCAAGTTGCTTGGAACTGTGCCCAGTCAGGTATTGGGTATCTCCAAGGATGGAGACCCCCACAACCTCTGTGGGCACCCTGTTTCTGTCTGTGACCACCCTCACAGTAAAAAATTGTTTTCTTATGTTGTAATGGAATTTGCTGTATTTTAGTTTGTGCCCTTTGCCTCTTGTGCTGTCACTTGGCACCACTAACAGTCTGGCTCTGTCTTCTTTGCTGTACCCTACCTTCCACAGAAGATATTTATTCAGACTAATAAGGTTCCCCCGGAGCCTTCTCTCCAGAGCAGTCTGACTTCTCTTAGCCTTCCCTCATGTGACAGATTCTCTAAGCACCTAATCATCTGTGTGACCCTTTGCTGGACTCCTTCCAGTATGTCCTTGTGTCTTGTACTGGGGAGCTGAAACTGGAGACAGTATTCCACATGTGTCTCACCAGCACTGAGTAAAGGAGAAGGATCACCTCCCTTAATGTGCTGGCAACACTCCTAATGCAGCCCAGGATGCTGTTGGTCACCTGTGCTGCAGGGGCATACTGCTGGCTCATGTTCAACTTGGTGTCCCCCAGGAAGCACACATCATTTTTTTGCCCAGCTGTTCTCCAGCCCCATGGCTCCCAGTCTGTCCTAGTGCTAGAGATTATTATTTCCCAGGTGCAGGACATGGCTTTTTCCCTTGTTGAACTTTATGAGGTTCTTGACAGCCCATCTCGCCTAAATGACAAAGTCCCTATGGACAGCAGCACAACCTTCTGGTGTACCTGCTACTCCTTCAAGTTTTGTGTCATCCACAACTTGCTGAGGGTCCTATCCTCCAAGCCATTACTGAACATGGTAAACATTGTCCCTAGTGTCCAGGGGTGTGCCATTGGTGACCGGTTTCAAGCTGGACTTTTTGCTGCTGATAACAAGCTTTTGGGGTTGGCAGTTCAGCTGGTTTTCAGTCCACTTCATTGTCCTTTGTCTATACCATCCTTTGTGAGCTTGACTGTGATGACGTTACAGAAGACAGCGTCAAAAGGCTTGTTAAAATCAAGCCAAATTACATCCCCTGGTCTCCCTGTATTCACAAGTTAGTCATCTTATTGTAGAAGGCTATCAGGATGGTCAGACATCGTTTCTTTTTCATAAATCCATGGCAGCTGCTCCTAGTCATCTTGTCCTTCGTATCTCAAGAGAAAATGTTTGAGTGCCAGGTGCTTATTCTGTAGGTGGAAGGAACTTTTAAAGGTTAGGCCAGGAAGCATGTTTTTGAAGAGACTTGAAAGTGTTCTTCTGCTCCAGTTTGAGATTTTCTGCTTTGAAGGATATGTTCACTTTAGTATCATTACCATTAGAAATATTTCTGTGTTCAAGTCCATGACAGAACAATAGGACAACACAGGAGAACATTGATTTTTATTTGCTAGTGATAGCATTACCAATACTGACCATTACCAATAATGTCTGCCATGCAGGTCAGCAAACGCTCATCATGATGACACGGGACTTTGAACCGATCATTGAGAAGCAAATACATCAAGATGAGTTTGGTGAAGGTGAGAGGTGCACTGAGATTAAGTTTTTCAAACTGATGTTATTGTGTGTTTTAAGTGCGTAGAAAGAAAATAAATGGATCTGAGCGCTTAATGGGCCCCAGGAAACATTTTAGACTGTAATGTTGCTGGGCACTTGAAGGGGAAAGTCTGTTTTATTTGTCAGCATAAATTCAAGTAAGTTCCATGTACTAGAGGACTTCTGGGCTATGTACATTTCTTGAAGGTTTTTAGAATTAAACTTGAATGGAAGGTGTGGGTGGCTTGGAGCTGTGATTTTGTTTACCACACTGTGCAGAGTAGTGCTGTGCACTATAATAATAAAATTATTATTTCTTCTTCAGGAAAGTTTGTTGCTCTTGGCTGGGGTAAAAAGGAGACACAGTTCCACGGATCAGAGGGAAAACAGGCAGCTCATCGCAAGCAGCCGGTATTATACTACTCCTCTTAATGTTAGGCCCATGCTGTCTCTGGAAAACATGTAAAGAGCGTGTCTGTTATTCCTGTGGTGCTAGTTTGCCACTGCCTTTCTGTTAGCTGTCTTCATAGGCTTGTTTGTTTCTGTTATTATCTGAAATCCAGCATTTTTATCCTCCTAATTCAAGCCAGCAGTTAGGAGTATTTAAGACTGTTTGTACAGAGCTCAAAACAAGAAGATTTAGCAAGTGCTCATGCTTGCAGAGGTAAAACCACCTTTAAATAATAAGCATGACAGATTTTTTTTGATGTGTGCCATATACTGAAGTGTTAATATGACCAAGAGAAATAACATGCAGTTTGGCTGAGAGAAGCAGAAATAACAGCAGTTTGAGCTCCCAGGAGGCAAGAGTAGAGGGATTTGGGCTATTGAGTATCACCACTTTTATGTGAGGCAGCTCCACATGCCTGCACATTTTAGCCCATTGCTCCTTTGTCTGACGCTTCCTTGTTTGGGTCTTGTTTTCTCTACTTATTATTTGGTGAAAAGTCAGGTAGCTAAAAACACTCCACTGCTGCATTTTTCTTCTTGTGTTTAAGTTTCAAAATTAAAACTGTCCTGGTGAAACTTGGCGGGCTAGAGTGCAGAGACATGAAATGTGGCCTGTTGCAGCTTTACTGCTAGGAGGGACAGGACAAGGCTTGACTGTATTTGGGAAAATGTGCCTAGTTTGACGAAGTGAAAGCCTTGAACAGCTGCCTCTTTGTCTATTATGCTGAGATTTTATTTTTCCTGTGTTTTTTGAAGAACCTGTTTGCCTTCAAGAATACTACTTCTCATCCCAGCTTCGGTCTGTCATATAGACTGCCTGCATGGCATGGCTTTCTTGCCTTTCTCCTCCCAAGAGGTTGTGACTCCAGGCATCAGTCACAAGCAAACCCTGATTCACCCTAGTGTCCAGCTTATGCACAGCTGCTCTATAAGCAGAGACCCTGGTGGAGAGGAAGGATGGTGCAGGATTCTGTGAATAGACGGTCATATGCACTTGCAGGAGCAGATTGAATTTGCAGATAGTTTTAATTCTAGTATTTCCTAAAATAACATTCTGAGTAATGAATTTTTAACTTTGCAGATGTAAGATTTTTTTTTAATGGATTGATTTCGTGCCAAGGCTCTTGAAAGAGCTGGCTTAGCAGTGCATTCTGTTAGACAAAGGCAGCAGTTGCCTTCCCAAGCTTTGATGCAACTTTCTTTTGTGTGACTTCAGGAAATGTCACCTACTTCAGCCTGGGATGATGGCAGGCCTCGGGTGACGTGGAGAGGAGATGGACAGTTTGTTGCAGTGAGTGCTGTCTGTCCAGAGACAGGTATGGCACCAAGCTTCTTTGAAATCCTTAGAATCGCTCTGTTATAATGGGAGAACTGCCTGAGACAGAGTAAGTTCTTACCCCTTAAGGTGTACGAGAGAAATCTTCATTTGATTCATCTGCATCAAGATTTGCTCTCCTGCCCTCATAAAATTAGAAAACTCTCTTCCCAGTGCTTTCTTACACATTTGTCTCATTGCTCTCTCAACCTGTAGGTGCTCGGAAGGTTCGAGTATGGAACAGGGAGCTTGTGCTGCACTCAACAAGTGAGCCTGTCTCAGGATTAGAACAAGCACTGTCCTGGAAGTGAGTAGCAAAGCAGTCTGCATGCTGGCAGCAGAGTGTTGCTTTTTATTCCCTGGTCACAGTCTTTGATCAACATCAATTTAATTTCTCCTGTGTTTGCTTATTTTTCACAAAACCTGAAAAAAGCTTTCTTCTGATCCAGCAGCATGAGGAAGAGTAGCCCTTTAAACCTAATGCTTGCATTACATGTGGGAAGAAGGGATAGATTCTCTGCATAGTCTCAATGTCAAGTGGTTTTGGATTGTATAAATAGGAATATTACAGGTCCCTTTCCCAGTGCTGACACTTACTTGCTCACCTGAGGATGTCATGAGCCCTGGAAAATGTCTGTGCTGGACCTGTGACTTAGTCTCAACAGTGCTGAGGAAGAAACATCCTCTGCTACCATTTTCTTCATATTTCTGGAGAAAATGCAAGATGGTTGGTGTTCAAAATGACACCTAGTGATAATGTGAGTCACCACTTTTCATTTGTCTCTTTTTTAAGGCCCTCTGGAAACCTGATAGCATCCACGCAAGAAAAACCCAACAGATATGATGTGGTTTTCTTAGAGAAGAATGGACTTCTTCACGGGGAGTTCAGCCTCCCGTTCCAGAAAGGCCAGGTCAAAGTAAGTGCTTTATCTGGGCTTCTTTGATTAAAGTGTAATGGAGAGAAGGTCTAGATCTTTTCCAGATTCTAGGAGGAAGTTTTTAACTTAACAGTTAGTGCTGGTTCTAATGGAAAAAGTGACCTGAAAAGACAACAGTGAAAAAGCCTGTGGAGAAGATGCAATGCCCCCTGCAGGCCCACAGTAGAGAGACAAGTACAGGGGGATTGTAGCCTTGGGGTGCTTCTGGCCCCTGTATACTTTCTACCAGGCAAATGCTTAAAAAAAGCTGTTCAGGATGTCAGCTGTTTCAGGAGTGAGGTGAAATTCTGACATTATCCCGGGTAAGAGAAGCGAGAAGCTACTGCTAGGGTGTGAATTCAGCTTCTGTCTTTGTATGCTGAGACGTCTTTTGGCAGATTCTTCCTCAGTGCCAATGAAAGCAAAGAGAACATTGCTGTCATTTTTGTTGTGTCACCTCCAGCTGTGTGAAACTGCTGTGACAGGTTCTGCTTCAGGATGCTTAGCTCCAGCTGTCAGGAGCTTTGCAAAACACGAGGGCTATGTTAGTATATTAACCAGTCTTGCAAACCAGTTGGGAGCCTACCCACCCTTTGCAGAACCAACAATATCAGTAAGAGCCGTGTTTTGTTTCTGCAGGTTAATGAACTGCTTTGGAATGCAGATTCTACAATCCTGGCTATATGGCTGGAAGAACTGAAGGTGGAAAACTTGAATCCGAAGAGTTATGGTGAGAGTACTATGTGAGGCTCTGGCTCTTACACGTGCCTGCGAGTGTGGTTACCAGAGGGTATTCCTCTGCAAGTTAGGAGACACAGGGGAGGCTTACCTACAGCTTTGAGACTCCCGTGCAGCTCAGGAAGAACTGGTAGTTCAGCCTGAGCTCAAAGCATCTTCCAGACTGCTGTAACTGGAAGTGGTATTAATGCAATGCTAGAGGTGTGAGCCCTTCCTAAAACATGGGAGCGTTCTCACAGGGGAGCTCAAAGAAATCTAGGATTGACTCTTTTGCACAAAGTCTGTAGTTAAGTTTTCCTGTGATAAGTGTTGCATGACGCAGCCCATGGGCTGAAGGCTAGAACTGTTATTTTCATTGCATTTAACCCACCCCTAGAAGAGCGGAGGTGGGGGAAGGGGACCATTTGAGA
>NW_010124041.1:9222-45224 GCF_000699245.1 Pterocles gutturalis
AGGGGCCTCTTTGAGATGGGTCTCAAGTAGTAGTCTGTAGTAACCATTTGTTTTTCTGTAGTTCAGCTGTGGACAACAGGGAACTATCACTGGTACCTGAAGCAAAGTCTACATTTTGGTAGCTTGGTGGAAAATCAGTTGGTGTCGCTGGTGTGGGACCAAGAGAACCCATACAGACTGCATGTACTCTGCCGGGGTTGGCATTACTTCTCCTATGACTGGCATTGGACCACAGACCGTGGGATGGGGGAGAATAGCCAGCATGTGGCAAATGTGGCTGTCATAGATGGAGGTAAGCAGTGGGACTGCTTTGCAGCTCTAGGATCAGAAGAGGTGGCATAGCCTTTTGGATGCAGGCTATATGGGATTATGGTAATTCTCTTAGCTGCTGTTTCTACATAGCTATTAGTTAGAGGGACCATGTAATTGATGGAAGCTTCAGGGGTGGTTCAATGGAGTTAACTGCTAAGGGCACAGCAACTGTATTTTCCTATAACATTTTTCCTACTTTCAGTAAAGAACCTGACAAGAGCATCACTAACAGTTGAACTGGGTTACAGCTTGTTTTTTTTTTCTGTTTTCTTCCACAGATAAGGTGCTTGTCACGGCATTCCAGCATGCTGTGGTGCCTCCACCCATGTATACCTATGAGCTCCAGCTCCAGCAGGCAGTTAATCAGGTTGCATTTCACACAGACCCCAAACATAGTGGAGACATGGCTATCCTGGATGCTGATAACAAGATCTCTGTCTACAGATATGGTGAGAGCATGTTGCACTGTTTTGTTAAAGGAAACCCTCTGTTCCTGAGAGCAGTACCCTGGGGGGACCAGTAGGATGATGGTCACTCAAGCCTTTAGTAGTCAGGAGCGAGGTATTTGTGGTTCTACTGTGGGTTCAAGCTCATTTGTCTCATCTCTAGTAGTCTGGGTTGCATAGGAGCATTTTGGTGGTGCATTGGCTTTGTGAGAAGGTAACATTCAGCACTTCGCTATGTGTTTATTCTGGTAATATTCCTCTGCCTAGTTTTGTCTTGAACAGAGTGCAGCAAGTGGTGTCTTGTGTAATCTGTTCTGATGGCATGTTGCTGATTGGCACTGGAAGTGCCTGGGAATAGCTGCCTAGGGTCTATCTGAGGCACCCAGCACTTCCCAAAGCTGTCCTATATTCAGTGTACTGTGAGACAAGAGACTCTTGCTGCTGTTCCTGAGTTTTGTACTGTGACATTACAAGGTAATTGTGTTTCTCAGGGTGAGTATTAGTGAGGATTAGGTGTTGGCTGTATGTGTAGGGGTGGTATTTTCTGACTTGTATAATAGTTTGCTGTAGCATCTACTTTTTTATAAGAATGAAGATTGCAGGGGCTCTGTTGGCAGGACATCTGAAGTCTACTTTGTTCTGTGTTTGCTAGGACAAAGCACAATGAATGACCCCACTGTCAAGTTTGGAGCTGTGGGTGGAAGTGGATTTAAAGCAGCTGTGGAAACACCATACCTGGATAAAACCTACAGGTAATATAGAACCAGTACAGCTGTAGTGATGAGAAAAGGGTAGTGCCTGCCTGGATGTTTTAGAGGTCACAGCTCTGATGACTTGTCTCAATATTTGAAGATGTTGTCAGATAACATGGTTTCATTGGGCTGACACTTTGGCTGCAACTAGTGCTAAGGATTGGGCAGCACAGTGGCTAATTTACCCTGAGAAGTGCCATTGACTGAGGTCTTGACCTAGCGGGAGCAGTGACTGTCAGTGACAGCACCGAGGTAGCCTTTCCTGTGCCCGCTGCTCTTGGAATTGCATTGCTGCACTTTTTGCTCCTGCTCCCAGAGCCGAAGGAATGGCTGTGCAGTACCCAAGCCCATGATCACAGCACACTGAGCAATGGAGCTGCCTGCATGACAGGGACAATGACAAGGTAAAAAAACCCACCTTGGTTTACATTTGTTCCTATACAGTTGTCACGGCAGCAGTACTGCCTAGGGGGAAAAAAAATGTGGCTCCCTGGGTCTCGTCCTTCATCTCCAGCCCAGCCTGTGTTTTGGGTGACTGTGTGTTTTTGTGCTAGACACCTCCTAGCCATGCTGTGTGTCTGAGCAGCCAGAGTGTGCCAAGGAAGAGCTGCACCTCTCCAGTGAGGTGACCTGCTTAAATTAGGTTCTGTTTGCTTCTCAGTCTCTCTTATTTTGTGACAGAGTTGATGTGGGCAGCAACAACAATGAAGTGATGAATCCTCTGGGACTCCGATTTCTCACCTGGCTGCCAGATGACAGCTTCCTGGTGGTTGGTCAGGGTCAGAATGCTGCTCAGTCTGTCCTTCACCATCTGACTGCAGTGCCTCGCATGCCTGGAGCTGAAGAAGAGTGCTTGAATTTATGGTACTAGAGATCTGTCAGTTGTGTGTGAAGTCTGAGTGTGCCCCTGGACAGTGCCCAGAAGGAATTAAGTCTCTCAGTAGACGTGCAGCCTGGAGGCTGTGGGTTGGGGAATTCAGCTCTCTTCCTACAGGAGAACCAGACAGCTCATGAAGCTGCCTACTGGTCAGCACTTGTCTGTGGTCCTGATGCCTACACCCAGCTTGATGAGAGGGTGTATGCTAGCAAGCCTGTGTCAGTACATTGTAGCTCTGTACCTTTGTCTGAATTTCAGGCCCTCGGGGGGACTGAATTCCTCCTTTCTACCCTTTACCCATGATTATCAAGGTCCAGAAGGGGACTGGTAGCACTTGTTACTTCTTTCTTCCTCCTCCTCACCTGCTGCGCTTTGTGGGGGAGTGAGTGGAACTAGAACTAGATCACAAAAGGAAGCCACTGGTGTACAGAAATCTGCTTCCCGAAAGGACCCTGAGAGTTGCTTTCTGCAGCACTCCCACAGCAAAGACAGGCTGATTTGCATATGAATTGTAGACTAGAACAAAAAGGAGTGGGGGCTCTGCAGAGTGCTGTTAAGTATGCAGATCACTGACCAGCACAGTTAGGCAAATGCCTGTTGGCTGGAGTTACTGGTGCTCTGTGGTGTCAGTGTCAGCTGACACAGCTGTGAAAAGATCCTTAGATAAATAAGATACCTGTCCATGCCAAAAATGTACATTCTTCTATCTGGCCACAAGAAATGCAGGATCTAGGTATTAGGCGTACCTACTGTGACTAATGTTCTGTGTCTTGCTCCAGGTTGTCTGTGCCTGTTGATGGAGAAGTGATCAGCCTGTGCTGCAGCCCAGTGACCAAAACCGTAGCTCTGCAGCTGGCTGATAGACAGATCCTGAAATACCTCTGGGGTAAGCTGGGCCATATTAAAGCACCTGGTCTGAGGTGCAGTTATTACCAATTTCTCAAAAGGTTTAATGAGATTATTTGACTTTCAGGGACAGTTTGTCCTGTTTTCATGTTCCCTCTGCTCCCAGAAATGGGACAAAATTAGTGATCTGTGTCAGAAGGCAGTTAATGTTGTTGGGAATCACAGTTCAGACTCTGTGATTTGAAAAGAAGAGACTGGTTTAGCGATTTCAGAAGTGCTGGCAGACTGCCACATCCTTGGCACTTCTCTCTCATTCCGCAGTGCAATAAAAGTGCCGCTGAGCCCCTGGAAGTTACCACCTTCTTGTCTGCTGTGTCCTGGACTTTTGTGTCAGCATTCCTCTCTCTCAAATACTGTAGCGTATTGCCAGCTCTAGTTTTCTTGAGATACATGTCATGTGGTTGTAATGTCTGAATCTTTGGTTGACTGGAAAACAGTTTGATCTTCTTTGCTCTTTAGAGGCTTCTACTCCAGTCCTTGAGCCCTGGAGGACTAGCAATGGCTCTCCTGTTCAGTTTCCCTACCCTTGCCTGCAGACTTCTATCACGAGGATCAATGGTGAAGTAAGTAAGACTGTGAGCAGGCTAAATTCCCTACTCAGTTGTTCTCTGTTTCAAATTTGCACTATGATTCTTTGCCCAGAGTCCAATGATACTTCTTAACAACATTCTTTGTAAGGCCCTGTGCAGAGCTGAGAGCATGTCTTTCCTCATTTTCTAGAGCTTTTCTAATGGCTTGCAGTAAGCACCCAGTTTCCCCCTTCTATGAATACAATTAATAACATAATTGAAGAGTGAGAAATTTTGGATTTAAAATTTCCAGCAGTCACTGCCCTGCTGTTCTTGAAAACAGCATTTTGCTCTGTTTTATCTGAACTCATGCGATTAGCAAATAGGGCTATGTTGAGTCACTGCAGATTTCCTACTACTGGTGTTTCCTATTGTTGATGGTTTCTTGTTGTTCGTTAAGCTGTTTTAACTATCTAGCAATTTTGCTGGTATTTTCAGGGTTTCTTTCCTTCAGCTATCATCCAGGTGAATACTATATGGAGTTGCTTTCCTCTGCTCAGTACTAGTGTTTTTCCTCTGGTATTTTGGACCAAATGCTGCTGAATAAAAAACTAAATTACCTGGCGTGGTTTCTGCCTCTATTTTGCTACTGTGTGATTTCTGCTACAGGGTAGACAAAGCTGGGTTTCCAGCTGGAACTCTTTAAGTCCTTGTGGTATAGAGGTTGCATGAATTCCTGTCCAGCTTTTCTAAGTAATTCACATGAGGTACTCAGTACCTGATTTTAAGGTACTTCAATCCAGCGCTGGTCAGTGTTGTGAAACACAGGAGGTTGTGACACTGATAGCTTATATTTGTCATCCTTTTTATTTACAGGAGGTGATCTTGGGCCTCACAGATCGATGCCGGTTTTTTGTTAATGATACTGAGGTACCAAAGTTTTTGCCCCTCATTGCATTCCCCTTTCCTCTGCCAAAGGCAGCTTTCTTGTTCAACTCTATAGAGTGATAAACTTAATTTTTCTACAGGTTGCTTCCAGCATCACCTCATTTGCAACATACAATGAGTTTTTGTTGGTGACAACCAACTCCCACACTTGTCAATGCTTCTGCTTGAAGAACATGTCAGTGAAAGGTAAATGCCAGCTCTAGCTGCCTGCTGCTGGCAGCTCATGGCCATTGTCTTGGAGCCACAAGATATCCCCGTTTTTCACATCCAAACCTACTGTATTTGGGTCACACAAACCAACTGCTTAAGAGACAGAGGCGGAGAGGTGCTTTCAAAAAATGAGCAAGGAGCACAGGGAACTGACTTTGTATACCACGTGGTCCTCCCAGGGAGCAGGGTTTGTGCTGTAGTTGTTGTCCTATCACTGTTTTCAACAGCTCAGCCCTGCATTCTCTCCCTCCCCTACATGTCCAAAACCAAGAAAGGGCTGTGTGCTACTTGAGGGTGTGTGGTAGAGAAAGGATACCAGAAGAAAGAGTTTCTGCTAGCATCTGGCTGTGAGAGGTATGAGGATGCTGGGAAAGGCAGGATGACAATTTTTGTCCTTTATATCTTTCAGTGCTCCTTTCCTCGGGTCTGTTGAGCTTTGTGATCTTGTTAGATAGAGGACATATCTCTACTTTGTATACAGCAGTGCTTAGCACTAAGAGGTCCTCTTCCTGTCTGGAACTGTTGAATCACTGGTGTATTGTTGACTCAGTTGGCCACACGGGAAAGCCTCACTGGGGCACTGTGCTGTGGTGTGCCATGTGTGCTGATAAATATGCTGTCTTCAGCCCTTCAGGCTGGCCTGAGCAGTGCTGCTGCAACCAGCAGTGAAACCCTGCGCAAGGTGGAGCGAGGTTCACGTATCATCACTGTTGTGCCCCAGGACACAAAGGTTGTACTTCAGGTCAGTGCTGTGCCCATGTCTGTTGAGGTCTGCTGTCAGGGGGCGTGTAGGAGGGCTGTCTCGGTGGGCAGTTGGCCAACTTGCAAACAATGTGTGCAGTGCTACGAAGCTGGTGCCCTGCACTGCTGCACCACAGTGCCTCATAGCCTCCAGCTGGCAGGCTGGATGTGGAGGGATTTTGAGCATGCCTGTGGGAGTTAGGTCCAGGACAGGCAGTGGGGATGAACAGAACTGGGAAGGGTTATTCAAGTTCCTAATGGCTGAGGTAGCGTAGTGGTACATATTGTGGCCTCTCATGGTAAATCTTGGACTCACCTCTTTATGCTTGCTGTATTTGCTAGCAGTCCACCACTAGTGTTGGCACTAAGTTTGTCTGAAGTGCTGACCTCACTCTTCAGAACCAGCAGAGGTTCACAGAATGGAGAAGGATGTAATTTGAAAGGCACCTCTGGAGGGGTGTAGCCCAACATCGTCCTCAGAGTTGGACTAACCTGAAAGCTTCATCAGGTTGCTCTGAGTCTTGCCTGGTTGAGTGGAGTCCAGCCTCCTGAGGAAGGAATGTTTCTGAGCCGAGAGAATTTCAGTGTTTTTCCACAGTCATTGAAATTACGTGTCCTTTGAAGTGAACAAATAGGACAATGGACTTACAAATAGCAGACAGTCCTAGAAATTGGCCAGTCCTCATTTTGCCTTCAGTGTAGGCAGAATAACGACAAATAAATAAATGTGTGGATCTTGTGTTATAGATGCCGAGAGGAAATCTGGAGACCGTTCACCACCGAGCTCTGGTTCTTGCCCAAATTCAGAAATGGCTAGACAGGTAAGTGGCACGGGTGCATTCTGGTCGTCCCTTCCCTAGTCAGAGCTGTTTAGAGACTGGCTGACCTGGTTTTGTTGTGCTGGAAAAGGGAGGGAGGCTAAACTCAAAGGAATTGACTTTGTTAATGGAAATGACACTGTGTCTTGGCCTACCAGCCAGAAGTCCAGCTTTCAGGCAGTCCCAGGTGCCTCTCACTTCACCACTGCAGGGCTTATATGTACTGAGACTGTGGGTGGTAGAACTTAATCTGCTCCATTCTTTAGATACCTCAATCACTTCATGACGAAGTTTGCTGGTTTTCATTTTTTATTTGTTTAATTGATTTATATTGAAATTTTCTGAAGCAGATGTTGGTTCATTAGGTTAAAATGCAGTTCTCTGTTTTAAGAGAGGAAAAGAATAATGCAAGGCCTGTATTGCTTTCCCAGCCTGGTGTGCTGGTCTGTCCTGCTGCAGAGGATGGCAATGAACAGGATTGACCTTGCACATTTTTTCTGGAAGGCAAGCTACACAGCCTCTTGCCTAGGCTATTTCCTTCTGTGGGGTCTGTTCTTACCTCTAGTCAGTTGCCTTTATTTGCAGATATTACACCTATTCACTATATAAACTGTCCCACTTTACTCATTCCTCCAGGATTATGTTCAGGGAAGCATTTCAGTGTATGAGGAAGCTGCGAATCAACCTCAATCTTCTCTATGACCATAATCCCAAGGCAAGTATGCCCAGTTCTGTTTTGTTTTTTTACAATTCCATCTAGCGTGGAATCCAATGACGTTTGAGCAGTGGGCTTAAAAGAAGTGTTGCTGTCAGTTCTGCTTTCGGCAGAAATTATTGCTCTGCACTGCTGCATCCTCATGCAGGCAGATCAGATTTAGCATTTCCTTCACCTTGTACATTCAGAGAGGGTCTTTGAATTTGTTCTTGTATTTAATGTACTTGTGCAGAATAACACTAGTAATATTCCTGTACATTTCAGGTATTTCTGGAAAATGCAGAAACCTTTATCAGGCAAATGGATTCTGTGAACTATATCAACTTGTTTTTCACAGAACTGAAGTGAGTATAGTTTTGCAAATGGAAGCATGCATTTAATCAGTGTTGGTATATTATTTTGTCAAAATATTGGCAGCTTTTCAATGCAGGTGCAAGGAGTCAGAAATCTGGCATGGTAGGTCATAAAGACTCCAGTAAGCACAGTAGTTTAAGGGACAAGGGACAGTCAGTGTGTCTTGGGAATGCCAGCTTGCAGGCAGCCATTAGATTTTTCCAGGAAGAGATTAGGACATCATCTGACTGCTTTGACTTGTCTTCTGGTTTGCTGTACAGAGGTAAATATGAACAGAGAAAGTTTTGTTCCTGCATAAAGAGGAGCAAGACAGCACTGCTTATCTGAAGCCTGAGGCCAAGATACTTGCTTAGGTTCCCAAATCAGATCCACTGCCTTCTTTCTCAAAGGTTGAGTGACAAGAGCCTTTAGGGCATTGGTAGCTTCAGGACGGCTCAAGCTTGCTGAAGTAAATAATTGTTTAGGAATTGGAGCTATCACTTAGCCTTTCTATTTTATTTACAGTTTTGACCTGACCTTAAATCTTTGTCTAGAAAGAAAAGCAAATGGCTTAATTTTCAGACGTGCTCTGTGCTCAGTGTGTCCATAGTGCATTTAGTAGAACGTGGCTGTATCTTGAAAGTCTTGCCTGCTGATTTTTTGTGCAACTCAAGCAGTTGTTCTGACCAGTTCTTTCATTGCCTTTCTTGGCTAAGAATCAGTTGGAATGGGTGATATATGTTGGAGAGCTTTCTGGTAGTGTGGCAGGTTGTGTGTCAGTACTAAATGATGTATGAGCTATTTTGTTGAGTAGTTATTTTCTGCATGCATTTGTGTTTCTTAATGTTATTATCTTTGTGCTGGGCTGTGTGATGGATTGTGCTATCTGTTTGTATTTAGAGAAGAAGATTTCACGAAGAGTATGTACCCATCTCTGAACGGTAGCAGTAATGCTCAACCACGCCAGCAGCCTGATCAGAAAAAAGTGAACCTCGTATGTGATGTGTTGAGAGTTGCCATGGAACACATTGACCCTCAAAAGTGAGCATTTTCTTGTTGTAGGTGAACAAACCATTACAGAGATTTCTGATAAGTCATTTGCAGAAAGTGAAGCAGTCCTTAATATCAGTTATGTTGCTTCAGATCCTTGGAGATGAACCTCTGATCCATAAAATTTGTGTAGCCGTATCTTCCATCTCCTGAGGATGCTGTCCTGAAAACTGCAGGATCTAATAATTCCACAGATAGCAAAACAACTTTTTTTGCCACAAGAACTGAAGTAGTTGTTGCAGGATGCTTAATAAAGGTTTAAGAAATACACTCAATTTAGGAGTAGCCTGGGTAGCATAGGGGACAGAGAGACATGAGCAAGATTGTAATTGGTGGGAGATGCTGGCTTTTTCGAGCAGCTGGCCTTTCGGAAAGATAGCTGTTCCTTTTGAGACTGAATTACTTTTGTAAATCTTCAGCCGTGTATTTCTGAATGATTACCTCTTTGGTAACCATCCTCCTTGGTTTCATCAACACCAGACAGGAGTGGGAAAATGGGATAATAGTGATTACTGAAGCAATGTTAAACCATTGGCACCTTATAAGTGAAACAGCGGGTAGAGGAGCAACAGGTGGCGGGTTGCTGCTGGGCCCTGAAAATGTACACTTTTCACCACTTTGTTTCCAAAAACAAAGCATTCCGTTGGCTGGGAAAGCTGTTTTGCAATAGTATGCGTGAAAGGTATGAAAGTGGAAATAACCGCCTAGAAATCTTTCCTTTTATAAAAAAAAAAAAATTTCATGACAAATTTGATTTGAAAGACTGTGTCCAGCTGTTGTGAGTTTTCAGAGAGGTGTTCTCTCTCCATTATGCTGGCTGGCATCGTGAGGAAGCTCATTCTATTCGAAACACACCTCTGTTCCTGTAACATGTTTGGGGAGACGTGCTGAATAGAACAACCTTTCTAGTATATTCTGTTCTCTTCCCGTTTTTCCCACCTTCCTTTAAAAAGATTGAAATACCTGAGAAGGCTTTTTTTTTCCTTTGCTAAAATGTGAAATAGAACTTGCACAAACTGTGCCTAAAATAGGAATAAGCAGTGTTTCTGCCTTCTCACTTTTTTATTTACTGCTTCTTTTCTCTTCAGATACTGTCTATCAATACTGACAGCACATGTGAAGAAAAGTCCTCCAGAACTGGAAATTGCTCTCCAGAAGGTTCATGATCTTCGAGGTGTTGTATCAGGAGCTCAAAAGTTTTGAAAATGGATGGTTTGCAGGAGCTTTCATTGTTAGGATGGTTCACCCTGAAAGTTACTTTAAGGTGGCTGTTCACGGAGTCAGTCAGAAAACAGAAATGTGCTTTAAACTAGCTGTGTGTTAATGGCACAGCAGCGTATCAGCTAAGATATGGTGCTGGTCGACAGCTGTCTGAACATGAGCCAGCCGTGTGCCCAGGTGGCCAGAGGCCAACGGCATCCTGGCCTGCATCAGAAACAGTGTGGCCAGCAGGACTAGGGAAGTGATTGTGCCCCTGTACTCGGCACTGGTGAGGCCGCACCTTGAATACTGTGTTCAGTTTTGGGCCCCTCACCACAAGAGGGACATTGAGGTGCTGGAGCAGGTCCAGAGAAGGGCAACAAAGCTGGTGAAGGGTCTGGAGCACAGGTTTTATGAGGAGCGGCTGAGGGAGCTGGGGTTGTTTAGTCTGGAGAAGAGGAGGCTGAGAGGAGACCTTATCACTCTCTACAACTACCTGAAAGGAGGGTGTAGTGAGGTGGGTGCTGGCCTCTTCTCTAAAGTAACAAGTGATAGGACAAGAGGAAATGGCCTCAAGTTGCACCAGGGGAGTTTTAGGCTAGATATTGGAAAAAATTTTTTCACTGAAAGAGTGATCAGGCATTCGAACAGGCTGCCCAGGGAAGTGGTGGAGTCACCATCCCTGGAGGTGTTCAACAAACATGTAGATGGTGGTGCTTAGGGACATGGTTGAGTGAGTTAGGTGGTGTTGAGTTGACGGTTGGACTTGATGATCCTTGAGGTCTTTTCCAGCATTAATGATTTTATGATTCTAAGATATGTCAGCAGATAGCCCAGAGTTAGAGCTGTTTTCTCTTTCCAGTCAGAACTCTGGTTCTCCCACCATGAAATAGGAGGTTCCTGTTCTGTGTCCTAGTATCTCGAACAGGCAAACTTTGTATTTATTCTGTGTTGATACTTTTGCCTTGTCACTGCTGCATGCTTAACAAGTTACTATGCTTGGGCTGGCGCTTGAAGTTGCCTAGGAAAGGCAAAGTAACGCCTCCTGTAAGACAGAACGAACTGTTAGTTTGGTGGTCCCTGTCTGCTGTCAAGGATATGCTGGATCCCTCCCTCAGAGCAAGGTTCCACTGCTGATGGTGTAACTGATAGTATGCTTCTTTATCTTGTTACAGAAAGCATTACTGCAGATGCCAAAGCTGTGAGTGCAGAAGAAGCACTGAAGTACCTGCTTTTCCTTGTGGATGTCAATGAATTGTATGATTATTCCTTGGGGACATATGACTTTGATTTAGTCGTCATGGTGGCAGAAAAGTCTCAAAAGGTCTTGGCTTATAGTTCCAGACAGGGAACTGTTTTTCTGCTTTCACAAAGGTTCTTTGTAGTCTGTGGATCAACCCACATGATTTTTTAGTTCACTCTCTACCCAGGCAGGATTTCAGTTGCTCAGAAGTCCTGTGTGTGCTTACGATGATGCTGGAAAAGGTGGCATGTCTCTGCATCCCTTACTACTTCTTGAGCACAGCTTTGGAAACTTGCTTGGGCTCAAGATGAAATAGGGCTCTTCTAGAGCAGCATGGCAAAGTTGCTCTGTGGAAGGGAGGGACTGTGGTCTGAAGTGTTGTGACTGCATGCCTTACGTTCCTAGTTCTGTACTCTTTTGATTCTTGCTTATTTGGTGTTGGCCACGATAACTAGCAGGTGTAATTTGAAATCTCTAAATGGAAATGCCCATCAGGATCTTCAGAGTTTCCCAATGTTTCCCAGAGCCTGCTGTCTGTCAATTAAAACACCCTATTCATTTTAACAGGTTTTATGACCTTTGGTGTGGGGGGTATTGATCAGCCTTACAGCTGCAAATTTATACATGATAATAGCTAATAGAAAGCAATATTTTATATGATACATAGCCTTGAATTATAGAAGTCACCAGCCTTCGGATACTGCTGAAGTCCATGTGGGAGTGTGTATGATCATATAATTTCAAATACAGGACTGTCTTTGGTGAAGATGGGGACAAATAAGGTTCTTACCAAATTAGCTCACCTATTATTTGTTATTCTTTGCAGGACCCAAAAGAATACTTGCCCTTCTTAAATACACTCCGGAAAATGGAAACCAATTATCAGCGATACACAATAGACAGGCACTTGAAGAGATACACAAAAGCTCTTGGGCACCTGAGCAAATGTGGTAGGTGTCCTGCACATGCAGTGTCTCTAAGGAGAAATTCTGCAGTGGAACATTTCCATTTTGGAGAGCCTTTTGGGGGGAAACAACTGAAGAAAAAGAAGGACTGCACAAGGTCATCTTCCCTCCTAGTAGTACCTGGTTAACTTACTTCTGATACATAATTTTTGTAGCATAGCTTGGCGCAGAGAGAAAAAGATAAGAATCTTTACTGGCCTGTGATTATGAAGCGTAAGTCTTGTTTTGTTCCTGTTGTAGGTGTCTTGTCCCCAATTAATATTGCTGGCAAAAGTGGAGCAAACCTCAAGGAGGTGAACACCTTAATTTTACAGTAGTAGAATTAGATGCTTTTGTGCACTTCTACCCAAGCACCTGTAGTTGCTTCTTGATTGAATGAACCCAGACTGGTTGGGAGCCATGAAAGTCATGTGCTTTCTCTTTTATTGCTACAAAAAATAAATTATTTCTGCAGGTCCTGAACACTTCTCTGAATTTCTGAACTTGGTGAAGGATCAGAATCTCTATTGTGAAGCCTTGAAGCTGTATGCCTTTAGCACTCAGGAGTACAAGGTGTGTAAGCACGTGATACTGGAGTGTGCAAGCTTTTTATTCTCTCATGCATGTGTTTCTCCTGCCCTCACTCAAGGTTCCTGAGGATGGGATGAGACAGCATCTGCTTACGTTCAAGTCCTGCAGGTCATTGCTATTCTTGTGCTGTCTGAGAGCCTTTTCTGAGATAATAGCTGGAATGACTCTTGGTACTGACTCTGGGAGGACTGGTAGTTGAAGGAGTGGCTGTTACTTCTTTGATCCTGTGTCCAGGAGATGACCTGGGAGTCTGTTTTCTGCTGTGGTATCTTGTGGTGTGCTGGAGAACTCCCGTTACCACAGAAAGACTTTTCTTCCTGTCTTGACCTTTGTGATACCAGCTTTCTGTCTGGCACTTGCAGATTCTGTGGGGACACTTTGTTATCCTTAAGCTATTCTGAAGAGCTCTAGAGAGTTTGGGGAACTTGTAGATGTGCTGTTTCATAGCATGTAGTGTCCCTCAGTGGTGTCAGTATTGCTGAAGAACTTTATCTTGCCCAAGGCTGAGGTAAAATGTAAATAAATGCATTTAATATAATTTAATTTAGATATTGTAAATATACAACACACAGGAAGTCTGTTCGCAACATGGTGAAAGCACTCTTTCCTCATGAGAGAGGTCTGTTCCTGACTTTGGCTCATTGGGAGTCTTTATTCCTTCTGTATTCTTCCAGTCAAATCCACCTGCCCCTTTTTGATGAAGATTGTCAGCTTTGAATAGCATAGTGAAGCTCAGGATATTGATTCACAGCAGCCTGTGCCTATAGAGCTGCAGGGCTTGCATCCTTTGACTCCTGGAGTAAGTTGGTTCAGGGAGACATTCCAACAAAAACCACTCGTGAGTGGGGAAGAAGGGGCTGATTTCCTGCAGTATGTAGTTTACCCAGCCTTTGGCTTGGAGAGTAAGGTACTTCCCTATGTCTCTTGCTTTAGCTCTCTGAAATGTCTCCATGTGCTAATCATCAACCCCTGGCTTGATACAAAGTTCAAAATGGGGTAGGAACATTGTGGGTAGAGGTTCCCTGGGAAAGGGGAAATAAGCTTTTGTTGATGGGCAATTAATTTTTACTAATGGAGGACTGCTACTGACTCTACAGTTGATTTCTTATTTCTCTTTTGTCCTTTCTTGTAGGATATCAGTGATGCATATGGGGAGTACTTGCTTCAGAAGCAGCTATATGAACAGGCTGCATTGATATTTGCTCGTGCTGGTATTTTTGCAAAAGCACTTGATGCTTTTCAGAACAGTGGCAGCTGGCAGCAAACCCTGTGCATGGCGTCACGGCTTGGTTACACAAAAGATAAGCTGTCCAGCCTGGCACGGAGCATGGCAGGTAGGCCTTGAGGAGATGGAAGTGTCAAAGCAAAACTGTCTCATTTTGATTTTTCCTAAAATCTAGTGAAAAACCTCAGTCTTCAGCAGTGTTTTCTTAAAGGGAGAGCAAAGATCCCATGTTTCCCAAGGGTTTGTGTGATTGTATATCACCGTTGTTTCTCAAAGGAACCAGAAGATGTTAGAGCTGAGCTGGTAGGCACCCAGGAGTTGCCAAGCTAGCTGTGGCCTTTGCTGCCCCATGCAGACTGCTTCTTGCACTTTTTCCTTGCAACTAGTTGTTGAACTGCAATTGACTCCTTGATTGACCTCAGGGAATGGGGACTCTTTGAAGAGTCTGACGTGACTGAGGCTTCTAGACATCATTGACATAAGTACTGTGCCTAGTCACAGGTCTTAACGGCTGTTGGATAATTCAGAGCTGCATCATCATGTTTTCTCCTTAAAAGCCTGCTAGCAGCTAGGACCAGTTGGTACATGTGAAGCTATGTGCCATCCAGCTGCAGGTGAAAAAGGTAGCTGGTCTCAGAATGTGTGCTTACTAGGACATACCAGACTGCATGTGTGAGATGTGTTGTGGACCTGGCATATATTTCAGCAAGAGAAATAGAGCATCATCCTGACTTCTGCCTTACTCAAAGGCAGAGTTTTTTCTGGTAACAGTCTTAAATCACAACTGTAATGTAGCAAAATAAGCAGATACAAGCTGTCTTGGATGAGATTGCTTTGCTGGGTTAATTTCACTTTTTTTGTGTGTGTGTTGTGTATCGCTTGATCTCTTACGTTGCATCCTAGCATATGAACCAGTGTCAAAGCTGGTTCTGACTTTTAGGGGACTAGAAGCCCTGAATCCCACTGCTTGATGGTTGCTGTCCATACCACAGAGAGCAGTGGCAAAGTGCTCCCTGCAGATAGCAAGGCTATGATACAGTGAAGCTGTCAAGAGATTTCCTTTTTACATCCTAGCCCCCTCCACTTCAGAGACTTCATTGTTTCTGTCTCAGACTGGGGGGAAAATGTTCTCTAGCTGGCCTTGAGGTATGTGCACCAGCAATTTCACAGGCAGCTGACTGATGATGTTGTAAGTTAATGAATTCTTGGCATCAGGCAGCCCTTCTTTTTACCAGGCAGATTAAATGTGTGAGCAGGTAGAAAGTGCCTTAGTGAGTGGGATTTCCCTGTACTTTTTTGTTTTGTGGCACAAAATCCAGCTGTGTCTGAAAAGCTGAACTCCACCTTTTCTTGTAGGAAAACTAGTTGAACAGAGAAAGCATGCAGAGGCAGCCACACTCCTGGAGCAGTACACACAGGTAATTACCCTCCTGTTTGTGCCCCAATATATGTCATCTGTGTTTTCTCTGTTCTCCTGGGCCACATGTGACTCCATGCATGTTGACAGCAAAACAGTCTGTGCCATGGGCTCTCTTGGGGAGGGCAGAGGAGGTCCAGATGATGCAGTGAGCAGGATGTGGATGAATGCTATGTCCTTGAGTTTTTGCCCACTCATTAAGCTGCCTCTGCTTTGGTACAAAAAGGTTTTGTCTCGGGAGAGCTGAAGCATGAGGGCTGAAGTAAGGAAGACAGTTCGAGAGAGATCTCCCCTCAGAAGAGTAACATAAGGTTTCGGGGGTTTTTTTTTAATATTAGCACTTCCAAGTACCTGGCACAGTAGTGTTTTCCTGTCCCGACGGTGGTACTCCCTCAGAAAAGTAACATAAGGTTTCGGGGTTTTTTTTTTTAATATTAGCACTTCCAAGTACCTGGCACAGTAGTGTTTTCCTGTCCCGACGGTGGTACTGCTGTATTGAAACGTGCATCTGAATAGTTGCTGCCTGAATGTGTATTACTAGCATCAGTAGCAGTGCATGGTTGTTCTTTCCTTGTAGGACTATGAAGAGGCTGTTCTCCTGCTCTTAGAAGGGGCTCTCTGGGAGGAGGCTTTAAGACTGGTAAGATATTTCAGAGCATAAGAACCAGAGAGGCAATATTTCTTTATAGAGTGCAAGGACAGAGGGATGGGATCTGGGTTAGATACTGAAATAATACCTTGTTTCCTTTCCTTGATCCAGATTCACAAGTATGGTAGACTGGATATCTTGGAGACCAACTTCAAACCTGCGGTTCTGGAAGGTGAATCTGTACAAGAATGAGACTTCTCAGTGCTATAGAGGCTGAAGAAGGTCTTTACTGGGTCTGTGGGAAGTCACAGCACGCCAGTACTGTAAGCTGTATGGAGTGGTGCTTTGTTCTGCCTAACTGATGCTGCCCAGTTAGCTGCAATTGGCTCTACTCAGTGCAGCTTGAAGCCCTACAGTGTCATGGGCTCTTCTTAGCTTAGTCAAGCTCTTTCCGAGCTTTTCCACACCTCACAATCACAAACTCCAAAGGGATCTCTGTCTGGGTGTCCACAAACAAGCAGGACAGTCCTTGTTCCAGAGCACATGTGGCAGTGGAGTTATGGACTAAGAAAATAGCTGTTTGTCCTATAAGCTTTTATGAGTAGTTTTGGAAAAATATGATGTTATATCCATATTCTTGCTTCCATCCAGGAAGGATGGTTGGTTACTATTGGTAGTCTTTCCTTTTCATGCTATGGGCAGTAGGCTTTATGAGTTGAGGGATTTTTTCTTTTAATTCAGACCTAATTAACATAAAGAGATTTGGCCACAGAGCTTTCTGTTCTTCCTGTATCAGAAATAGACTCCTGTTCTAGAAAGTGCTTGTCTGGCAGGTTACCTCGCTGTGCATCCAGGTTCGTCTTGTTTGGTGGGCTCCTGTACTGTAAGCTTTGAATTGCCTTACACTTGAATTCTTTTTGTGTGCTTTGCACCTGACTTCTGAGCTTGTTGAAGGACTCTGCTCCCTCAAACTTGTGTAAAAGGTGTTTTTCTGGTTCTCTTGCACAAATGTTCATGTTCTGATTTTCTTATTGAGCAGCTCAGAAAAGTCAGATGATCTTCCTAGATTCTCAGAAAACAGCATTTCTTCGCCATAAGAGTCGCCTGCAAGTGGTCCGAGAGCTGAAGGAGAAGGCTTGTGAGAGCCTGCTGGGTTGGTATTGAGATACATATGACTATCCTGCATAAGTAACTGTGATCGTCTTTTTTTTTGTGTGGTTTCCATTTGCCCTGGTGGAGCTGTGCTCTCTTCTAGCTCCACTGGCACCTACAAAGGTAGAACAGCATTCTTGTCACACCCTCTTCACACCATACTTGGACTGGGATTGTTTGACCTTTCTCATTCTGTAAAGACAGCTTCTCTTCAGTGCTCTCTGTGTCGCAGCTTTCATGGGATCAGAATGCAGCTGGAAGCTCTTCAAAATGACACATCATTGTCTCCATAGTGCCAGCTAGGCTGGGTCTGACAGCACTCAGCACGTCCTTTGTGCTGAGTATCTATTAGGTATATTCACCTGCCAGCTCACACAGGCTCAGGGAAGCTTTCTGAAAGCAGAATGCTTTGTCTTGATCCAGATTTGCTGCACTGGGATTGTCATCCCTCTGATTGTGCTGTTTAATATCACAATCCCCACCAGGGCAGAGGAGCAGTGTTCTCACAATTGCTGTTTCTTCTTGTGTGCTGGCTGAGTGCGGTTGACTGCCGTAAGGCTCTGAATTGCCAGCAGGTGGAATGAATCTTCCCAAGCTGCTTCTCGAACAAGCTACATAGGTTACCCGGAGAGAAAGCTTGGCATAACTGTGACCTTTATCCATACTGTAGTAATTGTTAACCTGTTTTGCAGATTATGAAATGCCAAATTGCCCAGAATTGGATCTTTTCTCTGAAACCAGCAGTGTTGTGACAGCTAGTGACATGAACAGCAAATATTCACACAGCAATTCAAGAATATCAGCGTAAGTATCTGCCCCTAAATTAGGTAGTGGCTGCCCTGGCATCAGCATTTGGGAGGGCATGTTGCATATGCTTGGCATGCTCCTCCTCACAGCTGTGCATGCCTTGAAGCTACTTTTAATTACAGGCACTTCATGGTTATTTTAACTCTTATTGGGAGGGCGAGAGCAGAAAATGCCAGAAGCTACTAATGCAACAGGAATTGAGTGCTCAGCAGAGGAGCTGTGAACGCAGACTCTGGGCAGGAGCTGGCTCTCTGGGTGCCAGGCGTGTTGCCAGAATAGCTGGCTGTAGGGAGCTTGACACAGAACATGGGCAGAGCTCCTCAAATATGAACAGCTTGTGCGCATGGCTTATGCCCTTTTGTCCTAGGTTTTGCACTTAATGGCTGAGGGTTGCTACTAACTCTCATAACCGATGTTTTCCCATAGTGGGCGTCTGTGTTGCTTTTGATTGCTCTTAAGAATGTGGGCTGCAGTGTGGGGAGGGGTGTGTTAAAGGCCAGCATAATCTGTGGGACTGCTTCTGAATTCCTTAGCTGAAATGTGGAAAAATACAGTTGTGGGAAGAGTGTGGACTTCTTAGAGCGCTTTCTGTGGTCCAGATGAAATGAGGAAGAGAATGCAACCTTAGTATTTGGCATACCTGTGTCAGAATGTGCCGATCATTTGGCAACATTATGCAGCTAGTACTGGCCTGTGTTTAGTAGTTGCTTTCCTGTGATAATGGGCAGGAGCTGAGTTGTATTAATGCACAGCATATGGAGACGGCAGAGATGAAAATGTGCACAAGCCCTGGCACCAAATTTTTTTAAGTGGAGCTCAGCTTTGCATGCTAGTGACTACTGCCAAACAATTTACCCTACTTTGTGCTTAGAGCAATGCTTTAACCTTGCTGGAACACAGAGTAGTCCTTTTTGTAGTAGAGAAACAGCCCAGGTACTGACTTGCATTTCAGACCACAGAGGATATTGGTTGAGTAGCACTGAAAACAGGGACACAAAGATACGTGCAGTCCCCTCTCATTGGAGAGAGTAAGGACTTGAGTGACAAGTTGCATGCATGCTGTTGGTGGTCTTTCAGACTTACCCTGTTACAGCTAATCCTGTTGTGCACACTGTAATTAAGCATCCTCCTTTTCCAGGCGATCCTCAAAGAACCGGCGCAAGGCTGAGCGCAAGAGATACAGCTTGAAGGAGGGGAGTCTGTTTGAAGATATGGCCCTTCTGGAAGTCTTGGGAGAAAATGTTCGTGCTGTTGAGACTGTGAAGGGTAGGACACTTGATCTAAATCCACCCCGCAGCTTGTGAGGACAGCTGAGGCAGTGTGCTCCCTCTTGTTCTTAACGGGTATGCTGGGGAGAGGAGCTGTCTGGTCTGTAAGACCATCTGCATTGGACCTTGATTTAGTTTGTCTGCCTCTGTGCCTGGAAGAACATGTAAAAGTGTGATCTTTCCACATTTGAAGTTTGGGAGCAGAGAAGTGAGGCCTTGTCAGTGCCATGACAGATTTGTCTCACATTTGTACTCAGGCACTGTAGGGGCTGGGTAGGGACGGATCCAGTTCTGATTTACTGCTCCCCTTTCTGTTCCATGATACCAGAAAAATATAGCTGTTAGCATACCTGTGTGTATGTCTGTTGCTTGTGCTTCTGTTCTCTCCTACAGGAGACATACACATCCTTCTGAAGCAGCTTGTGCTGTTCGGTTATGATGACCAAGCTGGGGCACTGCAGCAAGTCCTGGAAGAGGTTTTGCATTTGATGGAGACCTCGATCCCAGAAATCTGGACTCCAGACCTGCAGCAGAACTCTGTCAACCCGGTCTGTGTTCATTCACAGTACCCATCACACCTGCTATATCATACCAAGTATTTAGCAATATTTTGCATTATCCAGAAAAAAGTCCAGAATCCTTCCCTGGCTTTCCAGATCTGCTTTTTTACCTGCAGAGGTCAAATAGATATTCTGTGCAGTACCTGCTAAGTCAGTGCATGCCAGATGTGTACAACAAGTATAGCCTGCTGTGTCCCTTGCACTGAATGCCGTGTTGAACGTGATGAGGTGTCATAAGGCTTGTGTTACCAGTCCTAGTGGTGACTTCTTTTCATAAGTACTATCTTAAGCAATTTATAGAATATAGGAGCGCTGTTTTCTTTTTTAGGCCTGATGGATGAAGTGTTAGCATAGCTTTTATGTACTGGAGTAGTAGTTGTCCAACCTGGTGGTGTGAAGTGAAAAGCTACCAGATTGGTCAATTTAGTCTGAACTTGTCTATCATAATGAATATATTGCAAAACAAAGGGTTATGTTGGGCTTCTAAGCTTCAGCTTAGTGCAGAATAAGGAAATCAAGAGGACTACACTTAATTCCCTTCCAAAGTAAGTCTTTATTTCTAATAAGTAGTTTCTGAGCATTCAGGTGAACACAAAGATATTCCCCAGTATCCTCCCTCTAACTACGGATTAGCAAGACTCTAAGGATAGATTAAAACTGCTCTATGTGACAGGGAGCTGAGACTCTCAAATGAACTTTAGGTGCTGGGATAATGGTTCTGTGTCCTAAGAAGCTGTCCAAAAGCAGTTCTCTCTTTTTGCCTCAGTGTTAACTTTTCTGAGGCATTACTGGGCTTTAATCGCATATTCCTGGACATTTTGTACTGTGAAGTCTCCCACAGGCAGCCGCTTCTGCTTTTGGAGACTAGTAGCAGAGTTTTCTTTGCAGGTATCCCTTCTCTTAGCTTTTTTTTGGTGCACATTGGAACATGGGTGTTGCTTCTTCATACAGATGCTGGGACCCAATTCAACTGCAAACAGCATAATGGCTGCCTATCAGCAGAAGAGGATGGTGACTCCTGTTGTACAAGGTTAGTTGGGGCTCTGAGTTAGGTGTGGGTGTGAAGTGTTAGTGAGATCAGTGGGCTTTGAGACTCTCCAAGCATTGCTACCTGCCAACAGTTGTAGCATTTCTTCAGTTGTAGGAGTTTCCTGCTTTTATTTATGGTGTACCCTCCTGACTTGCGGCAAGTGAGCAGTCTTCTTAATAAGGTTTTATTTGCTCTGAAGTCCTGTGCTAGAACTACTGTTTGAATTGCGCTCCTGGCTCCCTGTGTGTGTAGTGTCTGTCCGTTGTGAGGAAACGGAAAGACTGATTTCTCGGGGAATACGTTAGATAATTCTGCTTCTAACTTACCCACTCAGTTTTTCTGTCTGGCTTTGGCAGCCGGGCCCAGGCTCTTGACTAGGCGAGGTTATAGTCTGTTGCAGTGCTTTGTCATCTTGAAGTCCTTGCAGCTAATACAAACTTAGGGCAGAGAGACCTAGCAAGGGCTGGTCCCATGTCCCCTCTGTCTTCCATCTTCCCCACTGGTCCTACAGACTCTTCCCCTACTAGTCCTGGAATTGCCAGGAGAAATCCCCTAATAAACCTCCAGATGTGACCTGCCTATTGCCACGTGCCAGGGCTGGCTCCTGAGAAGACTTTGTGCCTCTTAATTCACACTTAACAGAGCCAGCTGGCTGTTGTGTGTCATGTCCCAGCTATTGGTGAATGGAGTAATGCTTTTGGCCATTGATAGTGGCTTCCTTGTTCTGAACAGTGACACTTAAAGGAGAGGGGACTTGATTTGCCCCAGAGACTAATTTCTGTAAGCAGTTCTGCTGGGGGCACTCTTCTATGCAGGCTGGTGATCAGTCACTAAAGGGAAGTACTATGTGTCAGAGACTCCTCAGAGTCCTTTGATATACAGAAAAGCAAACTAAGTAGTTCACAGCTCCTGAAGAAACCACATTGCTGCTGCCCTATGTTCTGACACTTCTGTTTGCCTTTCAGATCCAGAATTACTTGTTCCACCAAAACTCAAAAATCTACAGTGGAAGTTGCATCTTCTCCAGTAAATAAAAGCCAAGGAGGCCCAGTGGATTCTGAACTGTAACTTCTAATGTAATTTCATTACATCTTTACAGAAACCATTTCTGATACACTGTTCTTTAGGGCTGTGCAAGTGAAGGGTCCCTCCACCTGATGCAGCTGTGACTGTGACTTGTATGGCATCACGCTAATGGGGACAGCTACTCATGTCCCACTGCAGAGGTGGTTTCTGAGGCTGGGGAGTAACTGGGTGTGCAGCTCTGAACATTGCTGGTTGA
Source organism: Pterocles gutturalis (assembly GCF_000699245.1). Lineage (NCBI taxonomy): Eukaryota > Metazoa > Chordata > Aves > Pterocliformes > Pteroclidae > Pterocles > Pterocles gutturalis. The sequence continues at coordinate 31,148 of NW_010124041.1, forward strand.
ATCCAATATCTCCCACGACTGTTTGCTCCCTTCTGGATGAAGCTACCCCATCAGTGTTATTACTGATCAGGGGCTATTTTCTCTGCCATCACTCCCACCCATGGATGGTATCTGCCATGATGACAGCTCACACTGTTCAGCCTGGTTTAGAGATCTCACCGATAGGCTGTACCCAGTAGCAAACTGTTGTAGTTGCTAAACAAATGAGTTGTGTTTTCTCTATTGAAGCTGGGTCTTGGTAATATCAGATTTTCATCAAACCTGCTTCATTACATCACAGTGAACCCTGCAGTACCAACAGTGTCCTGAGAGTGTGCCTGTTTGTACCAGGGAAATCCTGGGTAGGGGAAAACATGAATAAAATCCTGGGGAAAGAGGTGGGTGGTTGGTGTCAGTGTCACACACTGCTGCGTAATACTACCCTAATTATCTGAGTTTAAAAATAAAAGTGCTGTGTGGCACTGGCAGATTAGCATCTGTAGTCTGATGATGCTGTGCACAAATGCAGACCTGTTTCAGCTGGAAATTGATCTAACCTCATACCTCAGAATTAGTTTTTACCCTACAATACTTCAGCAATCTGGCTCAAGAAGTAACAGCAGCAGTCCTGGGAGCAGAAGAAGGGGACAAGGTCTGCAGGCGAGGCTGGAAACCCTTTCAGCAGTAGCAGCCCGCCTCTCCCACAGTTAATTTTGGCCTGGCAGCTGCAGTGTTCAATGCAAGCTATTTCATTTAGGTGCTGTGGAAAAATGCCAGCACAAACAAGGCACTTCCTGTGCCTTGGAGGTATCTAATGACACCGCAATGGCCTGTGTTCTTACTGCATGGCATTAGCAGGTGTCTAGTGCTGCAGATCATCGTCTGTGTGATGTGAGAACTCCATCTTACTATGATGGTCGTGTGGGCTTGCACTATGTGTGCTGTGCTGGCTTGGGGTTGTTGGAGTGGTAAAACAATCCTTTGTCAGTGTTGCATGAAGCATTGGAGTGGTCTTATTTTCAGCTGTTCTGAAGTACTGTGACTATGTTAGGAAGAGATTCTCCAGGAGTAAAGCCTTGAGATGGCCAAACACATGAAAGGCTACACAGGGTAGGAGTGTTTTACTGGGTCTGGTAGCAGAACATACTCCAAGATTACATACAGAAGCCATCTTTCAGATGTGGAGAAATGAGTGATAAGGGCATCTTCTGTCCTCTCCAGGATCTGGAGGTCTCTGGCCCTGCAACTCAAGTGTGACACTAACACCACTCATGGCTGGTATTCCTTAATTTGGTGCCAGGAACTGTTGACATCTTGCACAGCCTAATCTGTTATCTAGAAAACAATTCGCTCTTAAAATAAAAGTCCAAGAACAGGTAGAACTACTGCCAGCTTGCTGAGGATTCATGCTTGTGCCTAAACGCAGCAGTTCCTTTAATGTGGTTTAATTTTATGGTGGTTCTGCTTTTCCATCATGGTGATGGGCAAAGCTGAAGGCCCTCTGGACTTAGACATGCTTTCTTGTTCTGCCATCAAGGTAAAATCACTTTGTCTGCCATCCAGGTGGAAGACTAGTCTTCTAAAGCATTCATATGCTAATTAATCACTGAAGTCCATTGTCTTCCCCTACCCCTCTCCCTCAAAGTAAAGCTTTGACCAAGTCGCAGTGGAGCTGGAAGCAGCACCTAGTACCTAGTGTCCGTGAGCCTCCAAGGGCAATGTCCTGCCTCCTGCTTCATGTTTCTGCAGTCACTGAACCGTAGCTTCTTTTCAGCAGCAGCCAGGGGTCTGCTTTCCCTTGATTTCTACTAGGATGCTCTTTTGCTTTCTTAGAGATGCATGTTGTCTTGAAATATATTCTGCCTTAGCTGCTGTCTTCACAGACAGCTTCTGTGGAAGCTCTAACAAACAGATGTAGTTATCAGGAATGGAAGTAATCCATTCATGTTGAAACAGGGAGTTGCTTAAGAAATGTCCCAATTTCTGAGCAAACATGTCTGTAGGGCAGCCTGATTCTCTCGTTATAATGTAATTTTGTCACCTGTCTGCTGTCTACCTTCTTTAAATACAAAATACAAACGAAAAAAACTATTTCAGGCACCCAGTAACACAAGAACAATAAGGTCCAGCAGAAATCTCTTTAATTACAGCAAGGGGGGGAAGGGAGGTGCTCTTGAATTGACTCAGGTACCCTTTGTCAACACTGGTCTTTCTACAACACCCAGTGTCTTCTTCAGAAGCACTTCTTAAAAATGCAGGAAGGACCCCATTCTTCATATTCACACCTGTAAACCCAGAGGTCCTGGAAAGAATAGAGTGAGGCCAGAATAGACCCGCCAATCCACACTGAAGACTTTCTCTGAGGGGATGCAGCTATGGTGAGGATGTCACTGGGGCACAACCTGGCCAGTTCCATCTGGAAGCGGTCAGCAAAGCTCTCCATCATAGTGCTTCCCCCACACAGCAGGATATTCCCCAACATTTTATTGTAGACATCAGCATCACACTTCTTGAGACAGTTGAGTGTCAGCTGCAAAAGCCCTGGCTGATTTGAGCCATATAAGCCTGGATTGAAGAGTGCTTCAGCACTAAGGAATCTCTCCTTGCCTACAGTGATGATGTGTCCATCTGGCAGCTCCTAATCCATTTGTTGTTCCTCAACAGGCAAACTCAAGTCTTGTGTAAGGTCCAGAGAAGTGTAACAACACTTCTCTTTGAGAGCTTGTACGATGTCAAGCTGGTGTTCTGTGAACACATTTCCAGACTCATTTAGTAACTTCATGAGATAGCGTGTGATGTCCAAGCCAGCATAATCTACTCTCCCAGTGACACTACGTAAAATATAGCCTTCATAGATGGGAACAACATGCGAAGCACCATGGCCACTTTCCACCACAAGAGCTGAGGTTTTTCCATAAGAGTACATGGACAAAAGGGACTGGTAGGCAATGTGGACAGCAGGTATGTGAAATCCTTCAAACATCATCTCAGCATATTTCTTCTTGTCAGTGATGGAGCACAGGGGAGGCACTGACACCAGAACAGCATGGTCCTGTGGCTGAATCTTCATCTCCATCTGGAAAATATACTCCAAAGTATCTTGGACACAGTTCCAGTCCACCACTATGCCATGTTGTATTGGGTTCATGAGTGTCAAGGGTACACTGCTGCTCTGAATCTCTCTTCCAACAAACGTTTCTTTTTGATTGCTCTTAGGCTCCTGCGTAGGCTTACCAACTGTAGATGAAACAATGCAGGAAGGCCATGGGTCCCTGGCAAAGCCACATTTAAAGTAACCTGTACCAATGTCTACAACTACTGCTTTAGTTTCTTTTGTGGCCTCAAGGCTACCCTTGGTCGCAGATATGTGGCTGTCCTTTACAGGCTTCAGACAGCTTGCATCCACTGCTGCCATTCTTGCAGACCTTTCCTGTACAGCTGTGTCTTCATACAGCAAGGGCCGGACGTGCTTCTTGGTAGCATTTACCTGCCACCGCTCCCCCTGGGTCCACATGAGCAGCTGACGTGTACCTGGAGGCCTGATGGCAGTGGTTCTGATGACACCATGAACCACCACAACCACTTATGACATCATATGTAGGGTTGCCCCTCAGGAACCAATGCTCTGCGTGCAAGTGTGTGACAATCGTGACTTAGACAGCTGCACACTGTTTCTACAGAGGTGGATTGCAAGTGTTTGTGCTGCACTTTGACCTGCTCTGAGAGGTACTGAAAAACACAACACCCACCCAGATGTGACAGGCCATGAGGCATAAACAGTGCATTTAACTGTGATGCAGCGGGGCTTTCCTTTCTGGCCTGCATCTGCCGTGTGAGGAGGACCACAGTTCTCCAGCATTTGCTCTTGGTCTGTAATAGTTCTGGTCGCTAAGCATTAGCACTACTTCATCTCTGGGGCCAAATGAGGCCCTGGTTTGACTGGGTCAAGAGTGAATCCCTAAACTGGCTGTGCTTTTGTCATAATTTCTTTTTTTTTTTAAATGTTTTGTTTTCTAAATGTAATATTACTAATGTCAGCAAAAAAATAAAGTGTGACTGGTGTTTGAAATAAGGCCACAGCCACCCCCTCACCCGTACTGCCCCCTGTTCCACTGCAGGAAGATCTTTTTCTTTCCCAGCAGCAACAGGTCGTTTGCCACATCGGAGTGTGTGCAATAACATGCTGCTGCATGGGGGCATAGAATAAGACACCCTCAGAATACGTTATCAAGAGTTATGAACATTTTCCTTGTATAACGAAAGCTCTGTGTGCTCTTTTACTGAAAGCCATTTCATCTAGAGGGCAGCACTTAACAAATTAAAACTGCTTAGAATGAAATTGAACCCTACAAACCCATTCTGGACCCGGAAACAGAATTTTATTATGACTGTTCTGTCTATCTGGGAGTTCACCTCCTGACAACAATCAAATGACAAAGGCTCACCAAAATCCTAATGTGGAGAAACAGGGCAGCATTAAACCACGCAACTTCTGTGCCAACCTCAACATATGCAGCCAAGCAACTACACACCTTGATAGTTTATTACTCTGGGAAGCAGTAAAGCTGGTCATTGCATATTATACATGTATTTTCATATATATAAATTATTAAATACATCCTTGCACATGAAGGAGATAGGCTGCCCCTGTTAGAGCCTGAGCAGTGACTGCCCTGGACCCCTGATGAGGGGAGGTGCCTGCTCCATAAGGCGAAGTTCAGCAGCACTGAAATCTTCAAGTCATGCTGTGGCACAGCGAAGTGGCAATGCTGTAGCTGATGCTCCTTCCCATACACTCTCAGTACATTCCTTTGACAGTTTTGCTGTCAGCCACACCAGCCTCTGCAACATTATCACTTAACAGAAACTTCAGTGCTAGGCATCATGAGAAAGGCCTCTGAATCATTCTTTGTTCCTTTCCTTTCTCAGTAGAAGCCTAGATCTGGGCTCAATGCCTCAGCTTCTGAATTAAAATAAATCCTTTCACGCAAAGTAACGCTGCTTCAAGAGTTTGGTTCACATACAGATTAGCGTGGAAGTACCACAAAAAAGCTGCAAACATACCTTCAATTTCAGAAGTGACTTTATTTTATGTTGGTTCTTCTAAGCTACTACAAAGTTAGTATGCTGCTGTTTCCAGGCTACTTTTTCCCACATTACATTTGTCATTCCAGTTAATAAAAAACATTCATGTCCACTAATATTTTGGGTCTTTGTTTTAGCCTGAAATCTGAAGACAGGTTGTAAAATGATTTTTTGCAAAGTCATTCTGGTCTATGTTTCCTAAGATGTTCCTTTAACTGTGGAATTGTGGACAGCTGTTGTTTGCAACGATGGCATCTGAGGGGCAATTTGAGAAGTTCAGAGACATGGTCTTTGACCATCACTTTTCCCTTGCTTCTTACCATCTCTATCACATCTGAAAAAAGAGACGAGAGGTATTAGAACCACGTAGCATCATGAAACACACAATGATGGAGAATCTCTGTGCACTGCTTTGCATACACAGCATGTCATCACTGCATTCTAATTTAAACCAGTCACAAAACATGGCTGACTTTACTTAGTGCTATTCCCCAATATCTGAAATTATATAAAACCTTGCACTTAGAATTTATGAATTAGAATTTATGGCTTACACATTTGTTTGGAAAAAAAGCCAGAAGCCACAAGCAGGATTACATGTTATGAAATACCTTTTCTAATCATTACCTTGAGAGTTCAAGAAGTAGTCTGTAGTAAAAGAGTTCCAGTGCTTTTTGGTTTTCAGGGCCGGAGAATCAAAGTCCTGGCTAATTACATGCAAATGTAGCTGACTGAAACAAATATATTATGTAGATAAAAGAGAAGTAAAACGTTAATGTTCAAAGTTCTTTTGCAGTACTATCAGTTGCAAACATGATTCAGCACAGTCAAACTGACTTACGGGTCAGTCTTACGTTTGACCCATAGTCCTGTGATAGAAGAAACCCAGTCTGTTCTAGAAGCACTGTCTCATGCCAAGCATTTCACTTAAACAGTCAAGGTCACTAGTTGGCATATTCCACTGGCCCCTAACTACAGTCTATATTCCTGCTAGTTTCCAAAAAGGCAGGGACAGTGGTTTCAATAAAACAGAAGTTTAAACTTGACAGTAAAGTACCTGAATGGGACTTGATAAGTGACTCAAAGCTTTGTCCAAGATGGAGAACCACTTAGGAACACTGACTGCAATACCCACAGGCATTTGGACACTGTAACATCTGGACTTATTTAAACACAAGATTCAAATCCTTGCTCAGTATCAGGCAGGACCTGACAGGCTTAAAAGTCACTCTCTGATCCCAGAATGGGTGCCCTGGGAGGGGGTGTGCCCTCACACATGGCCATTGGCAGCACCTCGTCTGTTGCTGGGACCAGACCACAGGCATACTGCAGCACCAGCTACAGACCTCTGCTAGGGGAACCCAACGCATTTCCAACCAGACCTATGACGCCAGTGTAGCCCATCAGCATGTGTGCAGCAGTGCATACACAGCTGCGCCCAAATGACTCAAAACACCAAACTGCTTGTAGTGTTCAAGAGGATTAGTTGTTCTTTAGCAATGCCAGATCACGTTACAGATTTAGTACCAAATCTGTATCACCAGAACAACAGTCTCCTCCACCTGATGACTCATGTAGGTCTTACCTCATACTGGGGATAGCATGGTAACCCAGTCTGAACTCCAGACTCTCTCTGTCAGGGCATTGTTCGATCATTTTTTGCCCAACTGCATGCATATGTTCCAGGAGTTCAAGATGGTCCTTGGTGACCGACTTCAGACTTGAAATGGGGTCCCATGGTAAGATGAGCCAGTGGTAACGTGCTTTGGGATATTTATCCTTAATGACTACAGTATTTTCATCTTTGTAAACCTTGCAAAACAAATAACTAGATTATTTACTGATGAAAAGTTAAATATCTTATTCCTATAAGCACTGTATTTAGTGGATTTTGAGATGTTATCCATCTGCACATCCCACTGTGGTTGCAGAAGTCCATAAGCACATGTATGTGTTGCTAGTGCAACTGGGACTGTCAGGAAAAAAGCTAGGGAAGATTAATAGATGGGGAGAAATATCGAGCAGCAGGGAACTCCACTTCAAGGAGAATATTTGCTGGAACTAAGCTGGTCCAGGATACACGCCCTCCTCCAGACTACCCACCAGGCAGCTACAGAGAGATGTTCCAGCATCCCTCTTTATATACTGTAAGGAAAAACCTATTATTATGCAGCAATACATTAACCATTGCTACAGGTGGATATGAAGTCTCTTGAAAATCACCTGGACTCAGATACCAGTGAGGTCTAGGAAACTCTACTTCCATCAAACTATATTCAAACTTTGCAGTGATTGAAACAAAAATGACAGCACTGTGCTCAATATAGAACACGTAGGAATGCACCAGACTGCCTCATCCTTTGCAGATTTATGGAGTGAAAAACAAGTCTCAGAGGTGCTACAAACAGTGTGCCCAGAGCTGCAGTCCTCCACGGGCATTACAAAGACAGAATGATTCAAGTCTGATCTATTTCAGTTCACGCTACTGGATGTGCTGCTTTGTAAGATCACTCACAAAAAGGAGGACAGATTCCTGTCTATCATGATCTTCTTCCCTTGTTTTAATTTTCTTTTGCCTTCTGCAACAATTTGATGCAGCTGAGGGAGAGAAACACTAGCAAAGCATGTGGAGAACACAGGGGACAAACCTGCACCTGGCAATGAAAATCTGTCAGGTTCTGAAGCAGAAACTGTGTGCTGTGTCTCTGATCTCTTAGCAGTGCATCTATTGGTGAGACATGGATGACGTCTTTGTCATCTTTGCTAATTATTTTCATATGTTTATATGCAGAGCTGATCAGCAGTCTTGCTCTACAGGAAGAATAAAATTTTATCAGCACACAAATTACAGGACTGATTCTTTCAGCAGCAAGGCTGGTTGATGTTGTCATATTTTTATATACACACGTTAGCGCCTGCATAAGCAGCCAGGGGAATGGGATCACAATCAAGTGTTTTCAGAAGAAATAAATACTGCCATTTATTTAATATTTTATTAAATAAGCCAAGATAGGAGTTCTATTGTTTGTGTATTTAGTTCAGAACCACAACTAATAAAGCTAACACTAAGTCACAAACAGTTATTTGTATTCTAACTTTCAAAGAACAGTTTTAAAATCTGCTTGTCTTCTGGGTCAAGAAAGCACTGTCTTGGTAACTGCTAGCTGAAATTCTGCTTAAGGGATGAAGATTGAGCTTCATGTTCAAGAAGTTAAGCAAGTATTTCAAGAACTTTATCACCCACCATAGAAAGACTCATTTGAAACTGCAGGAGAATGGGCATCCAGTTCTCCTACGACTCTACACAGTTCAACTCTTCAGACTTGAATTTAAAAATCAGTCAAGAAATAGGGACCTTCTGATTAGTTATCAGGGAAATTCTTTTCAGCTTGAGGGTCATCATCACCCTAGGGGGCCCAGTGAGGTGGTGGGATTTTCGCCCTTGGAGATCATCTCAACTCAAGTGGACAAAGGATGGGGCAATCACACCAAGTGCAAGTGGTCAGACTGCATGACCTTCAAAGGTCTTTTCCAACTGAAATTACTCAGTGAGTTCAAGAACCAAGTATCACAGGTGTTTGCGTGTGAACATGCACTTGTGAACACATACACCTGCTGAGAAGTACAAAGGGAAACACACATCCCTAATGTTAAGATGGCCGTGCTGCAGTCAGCCAGCCAAAACCCACACTAAACGGAACCAAGCTTCAGGCCTCACTCTGCCAGAACATGGAATATTGACGGAGAGCATTCGCCTTCCTTTGGAGTTGAGCTAAAACACTTGTTTTTGACAAGGAGTTGTCTATATATTTGCCGTAACTTAAAAACAAAATTAGGTTCTATACATAGACAAGGAAGATTCTCTCAGGGCTCTCTCAGAACACAATAATGAGAAAGTTTGTATACACCACAGCCACAGAAGACATTTGTCAGATTTCTTCATCTTGAGTCTGACCTCCCCAAAAACAGGCAGCAGACAACAAAGAGCTCAAGGAAGACCATTATGCAGCCACAGGGAAGCAGAGGGAGGGAGGAGCATCTGCAGAAGGTTAAGATAAACCACCCAGGAAATTCCTGTTGGCACAAAGAATCGAGGTGGAAGAGGAGCCAGGGCTCCTCCTGGCCAGGGCATCCTGTCAGCTGGCACAGAGCTGTTGCAGTTCAAGAGTTTGCCGGAAACCAGGAAACTGCACCATGCTTGGAAACAAGGCAGTGCTGACTGCCAGCAAACAGGAACCTCTACTGCTTGCTCAGCTTTAAACCACACCATTTTAGCTGGTTTCCCTGAGGAACCAAAGCAACTGCACTGCTTGCCTGCTCTCCCACTAACCTTTTTGAAATCCGTTGGTCAAATTTGGCAGTGTAGAGAGCTCAAAGATAATTAAGATAACAACATTCTGCAAGATCAGTAGCATTAATTTGGGAGCCTCTACTACACTACAGAGAGACGTGCAAGTACAATTCAGCCCTTATGCAGTACTCCACTGGTTAATCAGATCATTAAAGTAAACTGCAGAAGAAATTAGGCTCATTTAACTTTGTTAGACAGGAGCTACTATAAAGTACAAGTACAAGCTCTCACCTGCATTTTTGGATCTTGCATGGAGCTCTTTAGACCCTGACTCCAGTGTCCTAAATGTTCCTAAAGCACAGAAGGAAAAAAATAATATAAAAGGGAATAAAGAATACAATTATATGTTTTAAAGCATTTAATTAGTATACAACAGTAAAATAACAGCTGGATTACAGCTGAATTATTTCCTTTCTATAAATGCCAACACACCTGCTCCAAGTGACCCCACAAAGCTACTTTTGAAAACTTCTAACATGATACTGTTAAGATTCAAAGCTAAGTCTTTCAAATGTTCAATAAGTCAATTAAAATTTAACATCAGGGAGCTCTAGATCTGTTTGACTTTAATAATTTGCAAGCACATGTTATGGCACAGTCCTTATCACCACTGATGACAGATTATTTTACTGAAAGACCCTCTGCTTCATGGATCACAAGGGCCAAAGGAAGTACAAGGATCTCCATTAACCGTCCTATCACGTGCTGCTCTGCACAGAACAAAGACGTGGTTGCGGTGTGTGGCCCTACTCTTAGATGGACTTATTTTTTAATATTGTGCAAGGAGTGGCTTTTACAGAAAACAAGAAAGGCACAGGAAGACCAAGCCAACATTAGCAGATATCTCTTAACCTAGTTACTGAGCACCTAACAGAAAGTGCCTTGACTGCACTTTCTTCAAAACAGATCATGTTTTATCTGTTCAGATCACTTTACAGGTGTTATCAACAGTGACGATCATCATATTCTTACAGAGGAAGATGTTCAAACATTATTATAGTGCTGACAGAAAAACACTGAATTGTCTTGTCTCCCTGCTCATACTACCACAAATCTGACCCCAATGTAACTAGCCTGAGTTCACAAATGAATGGGGACTGAAATTTTGTCCTGAGAAGTTTCAGGACAACTCCAGCAACTGCACTGTTAGAGTTCCAGATGCACTAAGCAGTCTTTTATTTTGTCCATGTCAGCAGGGATGAAAACTCCCTTTCAAAAGGTTATGGCTGGTAACATTCATTAATATAAACATGGTTTTCTACCATAAGGAATGACCAAAGTCTGAGATGGCAGAGGGGAGCAACTGAAAAAAAAAAAAAAAAAAAAAAAAAAAAAAGGGGATTCAAGTTGGTCAAGTTGTTCCATTCTCCATGTGTAAGCTTTTAGATAACCCCTGCTCTATTTGTAACACAGCAGATTTCATCTCAAGAGACAAGCACCGTATCCAGGCGTGACTCCAGCTAAACTGAGCTCGCTCATATGGACTGTCCTAGCATGAACTACAGCAGGAACCAGAGACTAAATCCTCATTCACTAAAAGCAACCACCTTCACACACACAAGCACCCTCACACTCAGGTTAGAATGGGTCCCAGGTAACTTTCTCAGGACCTAGGTAATGTCAGGAGCAGAGTCGTGTCCTCAGTGCATGTCAGCTCACGTACTCTGAATACTCTGAGGACCTCTTTTCACCTGAGACGCTTCCCCATCAGCAGTACCCATAAAAGTGAAAGACCAAAGCCCTGATGGAGGAGACAACCCCAGGAGAAAGAGCACATGTACTACTACCAATACACTTGCCTTTTTGCTCGAAGTTCCTTGATGTGGAGATAAACCAGTATGGCCTAACTTGGGATTTGCAGAACTGCCTTGTGCTTCCACCACCTCCATTTTCCTTATCTTTCTGGGCACAAGCTCTACATCATCATTCTCACAGGAGTCCTCACATGGCATCTTATCATTTTGTGTTTTATCTTCTGCTTCTGTAACAGTTTTCCCTGACTCTTCAGCAAATTGCACCATGTAGGGGTAGAGTTTATTCACAATATGCATAACTTGGCCTGGCTTCATTTTCACCTCTTCATCCTTGCCAATATCCACAAGATCAACACTAGTTGGGTTGACTCCTATCTTTGGTAGGGAGAAAAAGGAAAAAAAATAGTAAATGACGTCGTAACTGGTATTGCCAACTACCACTCTGTCTTCCTGGAACATCTCTATCCTGGAAAGTAAATGTATTTTGTATTCACTGCACCCCCTCCCCCCACTGACTTGCTCTAGAGGATCAAGGAAATCCAACACTGGAGACACCTCTCTATGGCCCAGTCTTGCAGTCACAGCTGTGAGCACACAACCCTCAGGGGCTTGGTGTTATAGGGACCTGACAGTTCTGAAGCAGCTGGCTACAGAGTTACAGCGAGACCTGTGCCACACTTTGCTCAAAGAAATTAACAACCTATTAAATGACCCTTGAAATAACAACAGCCTTAGTAACAATTATTTCTGAAGAGTAACAGTAGTTTTAACAAATTATTTCAGTCCAATCATCCCCAGAAAGTTTCCTGTTTTCAAATTATTTTACTTTCTCTTTCTTCCCCTTTTTACTACATTTTGTTTTTTTGCTACAAAACACAGTCCCATCAACACATTTGCCTTCAAATGCACAAGCACACTCTTCGGGCTTATTTCAAGAGAGAAAGGAGTTCAGGCTCAGAACTGCCGCCTCACCAAGCACAGCCCACTGCTAACACTTGCAACATGCTCCCTCCTGCATCGGAAAAAAAAAAAAAATCAGGAAAAAAGTCTCTCTGAGCCTGTAGAACAGTCCACTATGCAGGGATCAGCTCCTTGCTCCCATCTTTTTCTTTTTTTTTTTTGCTTCCCCAAGCTGAATGTGATAATCCTTCTCTGGCCCACAAAAGACTTGTGTTCAAACCTGGCGACAACACCTGCCTTCAAGGGAGGCTAAACCTCTCTGTCCACCTCAGCTTGGACAAAGTATATACCAGCTAATCTGTATTTTAATGCTTTTACTTTCATTTTGCATCTTACACTTTCACAAAATCAACTCTGCTATTCATTCTGTTCCACCAGAATATGAAGCAAGCAAGGCCAAATTTTTACCTGACTCTCTCATTACATCAGTTTACAGCTCTATGCAACTCTAATTTTCCCATGAAAGCAGTGTTTTAAAGACTGAGAAGTTAACTTAAGTTTAGCTGATAACTGAAAAGCAATACCTTTTCCTCTGCCTCTGGCATAACTAATAGCGCAAAGTGGTGTGGGCAACCTACAGTAACTGACAGACAGATTTTGCCTGATCATGAGGGTGAGCCTAGGGAAATCAGTAGTCTCCAACTTCAGCAAAATGCTTTTGGTTAATGTTTATGCATGAAACAAGCTTTAAGAAACCAGCCCTTCCCTGTGACTGACAGACTCTGCCACAAAATGTTTCTTTAACTTTGTCACTGTGATACCTGCGTGCTTCACAAGATGGTACTGTGCCTCTCATCTCCTGGTGTTCACTGCAATCAAGCACTTGCCCGATTCCAGCCAGGATCTCTACAGCCTACAGTTTCACACAAGTCAAGAACACTTACGTCCTCCAGGCTAATACACTATCAAACAACTGATCACTGGATCCCTGTGCCACACACAAATCACCTGGGAAGCAACTCTAGAGCACGCAGCGAAAACATGCTAGCACCCAAAAAGTACTCCCAGACCTGAGATTACAGCAACATGGTATTGAAATTGTGGCTGACTTCTGTGAAAAAGTGTCTGAGAGACCTTTGCCAGATTCACCAGATACTGGTGGGGTCCCTCTGCTTACTGAGCTCTTGGGATGTTTTTACAGAAGACATTACTCCTCAGCAGGCAGAACACGTTGATGCGTTGTCCACACGTGCTGATGCTGCAGATGCATATATGTGCCCCAACACCTGAAGCTAGAGAATTTTCCCTTCATATTATCTCAGGGACAGTGATCCTCCTAAGTATAAGAGTAGGCCTACAACCCATCCAGTTAGTAACACAAGAATGCCTTCAGTGCTGTCTCACATCCCATCCCTTCCCAGAGGTGAACACACCTTTGGCTCTGTCAGCCATGAAAAAAAAATTCCAGAACTTCCCAGTCCCATTAACAGAAGAACCAATTGGACCTTAAATGAAGGGCTGCCTCAGCTTTTTAAGTTTAAGGCTCAGGAGGCAAATCAGCAAGTTTAGGGAAACTCCACAGTCTCCTAAATGCAGCCTGGAAGAACAGGTTGAGGATTCACAGACACGTTCTGTAACACTGCAAGTCTGGCTGCCGCAGTCTACAGCATATCTGCAAAGAACAGTGCAGTCTTTCTGTTCAGGTACACAAAAAATAAAGAAAAAAAAAAAAAAAAAAAAAAAGGACACATCCCTTACAAGGACCACTCACTGTGCTCTCCTTTGTCATAAAACAGCTTTAGGCCCTTCAAACTCAGTGATCTGAATCATCACTTGCAGCATTTGTGGAGTTTAAGTGCAACCACCATCCCAGTATCAGAAATATTGTACACCCATTTAAAAACATACCTGCTTAACTGTGACATACCCCTTGTTACAGTCTGCTTTTAACTGAACTGGAAAGAAAGAACAAAGTGTCACAAAACAGTGTAAATAAAAAGGCTAGAAC